>NC_143510.1:54834802-55134802 GCF_031878675.1 Megascapheus bottae
ACTTCCTGAAAACTGCTCAGGCTGGCTTGGAAACATAATCTTCAGACTATGGACTCCTGAGTAGCTAGGATTATTGGTGTGAGCCATCAGTGTGTGGTGGTGATTCAAGCCATTTGTCTTTCTCTGCCAGTCCTTTCATGGGTCTTGGAATTACTGAATAGACATCGGATCTAGGAAAATCTGTTGAGTGGTCTTTGTTGATTTAGCACAGTAGAATTATTGGTGAGCCTCTGTACCATGTAATTTAATTTCTGACCATATTCTCCTCATTGGTCTACTCCCCTTCCCTTGACCCTAATCCTAACCCAAATGACCTCAAGCCACTTATGAACAGCAGGCCATTTGAATTGGATTATGCCAACAGGCTCCTGTGGATAATTTTATAGGACTGTCTTAGGAAATCTCATTCATTTCATTAGTTACAACAGAACATCTTGATTAGGTCATTCCTGGAAATCAGGCAGGGTTCAGATGGATCTAGAAATCATTTGCTCAATATTGAACATTATCCTCGCAATTTTGCATCTTTCAAATCTTTAACCATCGTGAAGCATTTTCTACATACTCCACTGGGAGAAAACAAACAATAACAACAAGAACAAAAACATGTGTCTAAAAATAAGTTCTCATATTTCCTTTCAACAAGGTACCTTTGACAATATTCAAAAGGAGCTTCATCTTTTGTCTGCAGATGGAATTCCATTTGTACTGGAAATAGTTTCCATTGAAGCTCTTACTGTAATGTCTCTATCGACTTTAGCACCTAACCTGTCACCCAGAACTTGTCTAGAACATGCTGAACCGTCAACAGATACTTTCTGAATACAAATGCATGTGCACAGACCTGCATTCTTATTACTAACTAGGAAATCGCTAGGAGAAATTTTTTTGCCTAAATTTCTAAGATCATGTACAAAAATACAATATATAAGAAAAAAATCAAGAGATAATTTCTTAGAAATTTTCAGGAAAGAAAAAATAACCAAGGGAAAGAAGGAGGAGGAGGAAGAAAAGGAAGAGGCATGAAGTGGGAAGGAGAAAGACAGGGAGAAGTGAGTAGGAAATGTCAGGAAAGGAAGGAAGAGTAGGAGAAGGATGAGACAGGAGAATAGAGGAGGAGGAAGAAGAAGAAGAGGAGGAGGAGGAGGAGGAAGAGGAGGAGGAGAAGAAAAAAGAGGATAGGAAAGAGGGAGAAGGACAAGGTAGAAGGAAGGATGGTGAGAAGAAAAGAACACACACCAATAGGAAACTGAATGCATAACGTGGACACTTCTCAGTCTAGACTGCCCTATATCCTGCAGAGTCAGTCAACATTGTTCAAATCATTACTTTCTGCTTCCTCGGGCTGGAATTTGATCCTTCAACAGGTGAGAAAGTGCTGAGATCTGTTTAACCCATTTGAACACACATCCCCACACATTCCTGGGTAATACAAGTGTTCTGATCACCTAGAATTCCAAAGGTAATTTATTTAATTGGGCAATGTTATTTGCCTATTGCAGAAGGAGATTGTGAAGCTCATTCAAAGAGCAACGTGTCTTGTAATAACAGTTAAACAGAAGTTGACATACACCATAGGCATGTTCACTTCCTTATTAAAACCCTCAGCACACACACACTGAATATTGTGAAGCTAGTTTTCCAAGGCACATCATAAAAGTTATACCCTGCTTACTTAAATGCACTTAATACTGTTCTACAGAGGCTGTACTCAAAATTCAGGTGGATAACAGAATAGGGATGGGATAGTTGATGTCCTGATGTCCTGGGGTGATGAAGCCAAGGAGGTCTAATGGCATTATGCCAGTGAAATAAAGGCACCCAAATATGCAAAAGGAGATGCCTGATGACCGTTCCCCAGTTTTGGAGGAGGTCAGTTGTGGGGCTTGAATTTAAGTCCTGGATACTATCCCTGAGCTTTTGTTCTTAAGCCTGGTATTCTACCACTTTAAGTCACAGCTTCACTTATGGTTTTCTAGTGGTTAATTGGACATACGAATCTCATAGACTTTCCTCTCCAGGCTAGCTTTGAACTGTGATCCTCAAATCTCAGCATCTTTTCTGGTTAGGATGGTAAGTGTGAGCCACAAGTGCCCAGATAACAACTATTTTAGTCTTTAGAAATCAATTTGAAGATGAATTTTCCTTTGGGGAAAAAATGTATTATGTTTAAATCAGGCCTTCTATATTGGAATGGAGAAAAAACTAAGACATTAAAATAATGTAATAATTCTGACAGAGAGATAAAAAGAGGTAGAGATAAAGAAAGAAGAGAGAGAGGGAGAGAGAAAGAAAGACTCCATTCAGTGCTGTGTAAGTGTTTCATAGAGCAGTAAAATAAAAAGTAATAAGAAACAAGGATGTCCTAGCAAGTGATAAACTAGACAAATATTAACCACCAATATAAAAGGAAGGACTAGAGACTAGGAGAGAGGGTATAATTTCAAACAGGTTTGGAAAGAAGCAAACCAAGAGGAACCTCATTATCATTGCAAGATGACAATAGAGAAGATCATGACACAGAAAACATAAACACAGAAAATAATCTCTGAAATGAGGATACAGAGCTTCTCAACGAAAGGGTCACTTAAGTTTCAGAAAGCCAATTGCAAATACCTCCCACTGATCAGTGTCACAGTTCTTTCATAAGTTCTTTCAGTCAGCTTTCTATCACTGTGACAAAAGTCTGAGAAGACCAACGAGTACTATTTATTCAGGCTCAGAGTTTCAGAGGTTTCTGTTCATGGTCATTTGGTTCCATTTTCTTTGGTGAGGCAGAACATAGTGGTGGTGAGCTTGTGGCGAAGGAAAGAAAGAGAGAAAACCCAAGAAGGCCTTCACAAGTAGATCCCCAATGACCTAAATTGCTCCCGCTAAGTTGCATTTCTAAAAGTCCCACCATCTCTCTACAGAGGCAAGGCTAATAACCTTGTGAGGATGGGACCACTATATTCAAACTATAACATATCTTCTCATCTTTATCATGCACCATTATTTCCAGAAGAAAAAAAAAATCAGTGAATAAAATTTCAAAACAATGTGGTAGCTTTAGACATTAAAAAAGGTTTTCTTATATCCTATGCCTAACACCTGATAAAAGCTCTTACAAAGAGACACGCAAATAATAGAAAGATTGTTTCTTCAAGAGATATTTTCAAGTACTAATAAGTGACTGTTTGAATATTTTTCTCAAGGAAGTATTCACAGAAGGATTCCTTTGTTATTGGCAAATAAATAGTAAAATCAACATTATTACTCTGGATTTCTTCCAGAGCTGTCATAAAGAACCATTGAAGTAATCTACCATGTGTATATTTTCTTGTGAATTATCTAGCAAATTGCCTCTAATTTTTATCTTATTCTTCTAGGTAAAGTATTGCTACTTTAATTACTTCAGAATGTTGACACTTATTGAAAGCTATTGTTGGTAAGATTTGTTTGCTGTTTCCCTACTTACCTAGTAAATCTTTGTTATTTAATTTTGCATGCTGGGTAGCTCTTCACATTGTAGAATCTATAGTTCTATTTTTATGTATGAATATTTACTAGAAATTATCTCAGAGAACAATCGCAAATTTGAGATAATGCCATTTAATATTTCATCTCTTGTCATTTCTTGGGAGCTCAGGTTTCTGAGTTGAAATTATATATCCAGGAGAAAAGGGTTGTCATTTTGGGGCTAAAGCTTACCTCTTCCTTAGTAACAATATGTAATCACTAAGTTAAAAGGCTTCATTTTTTTAATCAAATTGACCTTTACTAGTGGATTAATTATATTAATCTGGGGTCTTTCAGAGTCATTCTGTATTTCATAGAAAATAACATAAAACTAGGTGTATGTAAGAGGTCACTTTATAATTAATACATATTGTTCTGTCCTCACTTTGGTTAAGATATTATATTCAGGTGTTATGCCTAGTATTCAGTATCTTTAGGTTTCATTATGTGGTCTATAATGATATAATTTATTCTGGAGTCCAGTCATACTAAAGGACATATCCTCTGGTAGGGTCATCCCCCTTCCCTCTGCCCTGCCCCCACTTGAGGATTAAACTCTGTACTTGGGTGCTATTTCTGAATTCTTTTGCCCAAAGGTAGACCTCTAGCACTTGTGGCTCTACTTCTGTTTTTTGTGGTTAAATGGAGAAAAGAATCTCATAAACTTTAACGAGCCAGACTATCTATAAACTGCATTACTCAGATCTCAGCCTCCTGAGTGGCTAAAATTATAGGTGGCACCCAGCTGACCTGTTTCATTTTAACTAACTATATTTTTATGTTCTTAGGTTATATGTCAATTGTTTCCTTTGTACTTACTGGAATATTGAATCCAGTAATTTTCATTTAGCTACCCAATATAAAATCATTTGTATAGAAATTATCCAGTTGTATTCAGCAACTTAAATTTTCAAGTATATTCTGAATCCCTTGCTTCTTTATAATCAGAAAGACATTTGATGGCAATAAAGCTTAACCCTTTACCTGCATGAGCAAGTTGTGACTTCATATCAGAATATATTGACTCCATCCTAATTATCATCACACTCACTGCTAAAATACTTAGGGAAGTTTATTCAGAAAATCCATTTATGTGGCTTATATAAAGCATATACACTATCTTTGGGACAATTACCCAAGGAGAAACATTTTAAATATGTTATTCAATGTAGTCTTAAGGATGTCCCCTAAAATCAAAGTAAATATTTTGGAACAGCATTCAAAGAGAGGATTCTACTTTATTTCTCTGAGGATTGTCTAATTTATGGTTTGGAAGAGAACACACAAGGAGAATTTCGATGTAATACTGCAGAAAATTTTTTCCAAAGGAATTAAAAGTAAGTCTACTCGGTAGACTTCTGACTGAAATCTAAACTATTTTCTAAAGATATAAAGATATAAAAATATGAGTGTTAGCTTTGGTTGATCAAATATTCATCTTAGAGTGAGGCAAAAGAAGCAAGTACATACTTATTTGGAGGGAAATAAAGATGCTGATCAACAATGAGAGGATGGGATAAAAGGGATATGAGAAGAAACTATCTCCAGGCCCACCCACTGTGAGAAGAGTTTCAGCTGGATCCAATAGGAGAAGTCTAAAACCAACATGACATGAAACAGAAAAAGGAATGAAGGCTTGGACTGAATTCTTGCCCACACACAGGCAAGTGCTAGAAAAAGATCCACTAAACTAATTGGTATCTGATAGTTTACATATTAAGGGAATCAGCAAACGGTTGCTTGTTTACATGTGGTTTGAATACTCTCTTTTCCTTATCCCACATGAAAAAAAATTGTGAACCTATTAGTCAAAAAATCTGTGCTATTTGTATTCATGAAGAGATGCTAGTAACTATAGAGAAATAAAAACAGTAAATAAACACCTCTGGAAAGGTTATATTTTGTCATTGGCATAAAATTATGTGTAATATATGAAAATGACAAAAAATATAATGCAGAAAATCTTTCTTAATCATTTAGACTTGTCATTTCTTTATTTTTTTCTTATTAATTTAAGCAGGAAAGACATCATTTATTGCCTATCTGTAGCATAAGATGTCATCTACTATGTAACATAAATGTCACATGCTTAAACACTGATATTGATGATTGCAATGATTAATAATGCACTGGAATTTATTGCATTAAGTTGTTAATATGGTTTTACTTGATTTTTTAATTTTTCTCCAAACAATACTGGGCATTTCACACAATAATACTGAATATATGGTTGTATAACCAATGAGAGTAACCATAAAAAAAACCCTCCCTTCATCTTGTTTTCCCCCTTCCTTTTCCTATTTCAAATAAACATATATGCAATATACCAGATGACAAGGTAAGATACTGTAACAATATGAGAATAACCAAGGGACAACAAAACAGATGTGAAATAATATAGTACATTAAGAACAGCAATCACACATTATATGGCTCTTGTTTCCATATCTTGAAGGTCCTTTCATTTAGCCTCATCCTATATGGCCTTATGTATCTAGGTTTTGCCCTATTGTAATCCTCTGCTAGGAGAATCCAAGGTTTGCACTAATTATTACAAATGAAGGAAACCATTGAGCTTATGTTCCTTTGAGTCTGGCTTAATATGATTTTTCTAAGACTTTCCATTTCCTTACAAATGGGGCGATGTCGTTCTTTCTGGTGGCACCATAGAATTTCATTGTGTATAAAAACCACATCTTCTTGATCCAATCACCTACTGAGGGGAATCTGGGTTGATTCCATAGCTTTGCTATGGTAAATAATGCTGCAGTGAACATCATTGTCTTTGGCCATAAAAGAAATGCAAATCAAAACAACTCTAAGATTCCATCTCATGCAGTTGGAATGGCCATTATCAAGGAATCTAATAACAACAGATTCTGGTGGGGATGTGTCAGGAGGGATTGCTACTACACTGTTGGTGGAAGTGTAAACTCGGTCAACCATTATGGAACACAATATGGTGGTTCCTCAAAAGATTAAATATAAAGCTCCCCTATGACCCAGCAATTCCACTACTTGGCATTTACCTACTCGTCCAGAAACAAGGACATACTAAACACACTAGCACAACGATAAAAACTGTCCCGTCCGGCGGGACGTCAACTAGGGCCAAGAACCTAGAGGGAGGAATGAAAGGGACAGGAGACACAAAGAAGGCAGCAAGACAAGCGTTCTGATCAAGCTGCAAATTTTATTTTTCACACAGGGGTTTATATGCCTCTTCAGGAGAGGCAGGAGGGGGTTGGGGTGTAGGAACCGCTGGGGGCAGGGGGTCCGGTAGTAGGATGTTTGCTCCTGCTCCGGGTAGAGGCCAGGTGGTAGGATGTTTGCATATCAATGCAAGCAGGCATGCAGGCACATTCTTACACTAAGAATTCAGTGAAGGGAGAATGTCTCCGACAAAAAACTAGTTTTTAAGCTAAGAAATATGTATTCATTGGGGCTGTGTGTAGATGCATAACAACATAGCAATGGTCAAAATTGAAAATATTTTGGAATCTAAGAAAGTCACATTAGAAGAATAACATTTTCACTTTGACCACATCAATCAGCCAAGTGCCATATCAAGAGTGCCCCTTGAATTTACTGTCTCTCCTTTGGGAGGAAAAAGATCCTAAAGGCAACATCATGTCCCCTCAGTATTCTAGGGCACTTCTTGGGGGGCCTGCTTCTATCTTGGCTTGAAAGGGATTGTGAAGGCTGGACCACTTGGGGTCAACTAGAAAAAAAGGAACAGCTCACAGTAGCTAGTGGTGTGGAGACCCTAGCTACCAGTACTCATGTGGTTATGGCCTTGTAGCCCCTAGTAGAGAGAGCAGCCAATGGCTTCCCTGGATCACAAAGCCACATGAGAGGCTCTTTTATGTTTTAATGAAGCATAGTTGGTAGTTCTTCCCAGCTTGGTTTCCTCATCAGTCGTACAACCTATCTATGGAACCCAGTCTAGGGTCCAATACAGGATCACAACCATTCCTAAATAGAATGCACAGTTTCTGGTCCCACCCAACTAGGGAGCTCAACCAACAATTCTGTCCACCCTTGAAACGCAGCCAGTAACTGGGACCAACAATCTTTTCTAAAACCACAGAGCACACCCCTACTTGATAATGGAGCTCAGCCAGCTCTGCCCCGCTGTGAGGTACAGCCTGTAACTATGCCCAGCCTGAGATCTCTGTGGGGATGCTGCCAGATTCTGGAGTGCAATCTGTAACTCTTCTACATTTCAGGAGCCAGCTCCAGGCCTATTCAACTGCAGGATACAACTTGTGGGCAATCCAGCCAGAGTCTAATTAGTAATCATGCCCAAACATATAAGACAGTTAGCAGCCCTATCAGAATAGGGAGTCCAGCCTCGAGTGTCAACTGATGGTGGAATGAGCCTGTGGTTTTATCCAACTTGGATGCCCACTTTAAGATATCCTACTCACCAGAGTATCCAGCCAAGAGTCCCACCCAGTGACAGAAGCACGATAGACATCCTATCAACCTCAGGGCACTGGCAGTGGCCTTGTTCAAATAGACAACCTGACAACAAAACCATCTGACTATCAGATCTACTCAAACCACAGTATGGCCTGATTTGTAAAGGACTGTCCCTACTGAAAGGAGCCCACAAAGCCTAGGAGAGGTGCCCACTTTTTATTTATTTAGTTAGTTAGTTAGCCAGTCCTGGGGCTTGAACCCAGGGCCTAAACATTGTCCTTGGGCTTTCCTCAAGGCTAATATTCTACCACTTGAGCCACAGCACCACTCCCAGCTTATTCTATGTATGTGGTACCAAGGAATTGCATCCTGGTCTTCATGAATGCTAGGCACGCACTTTTCCCACTAGGCCAAACTCCTGGCCCTGTGCCCAGTTTTTAAAACCACAGACAGAAATCAAAGATACCAGGATCACTGTGATTTTGAAATACAGCCTCATCAAAGGATGGGAAAGGACACCAATAATTAACACTAAAGACTGTAAACTCTCTGACAAAAAAAATTCAGAGTAACTATCTTTAAAAAGTTCAGTACAGGACTCATGCCTGTAATCCTAGCTACTCAGGAGGCAGAGATCTGAGGATCGCAATTCAAAGCCAGCTGGACACTAAAGAACGTGAGACTCTTATCTCCAGTCAACCACTAGAATATGGGAAGTGGCGCTGTGGCTCCAGGGGTAGGGTGATAACCTTGAGCTGAAGAGCTCAAGGACAACACCCAGGCCAAGAGTTCAAGTCCCATGACTGACAAAACCAAAACCAAAGAAAACCCAATAAGTTTATTGTAAAGATGCTGTACAGAGAGGTTACAGCTATACAGGTTAAGTAATGAGTACATCTCCTTTGAACAATGTCATCCCCTCCATCTTTCTTTGACAGTTTACCCCCTCTCCATTTTCCTCCCCTCTCCAATTTGTAGAGTTTATTTCCAACATAGTGTCTAGTGGGTTCCACTGCTGGATTGGTTTACCGTTTATCCCACTGTATCTGTGCTTAAAAGAATGAAATGCTTCGCAAATTTGCACATCATCCTTGTGCAGGGGCCATGCTAATCTTCTCTGTATCATTCCAATGCTAGTTTACATGCTGCCAAAGCAAGCACAAGAGAAAGAATTTTAATAAGAAAATCAGGCTTCTCAATGTGGAAGTCCAACAACAGAAAGAGGGAGAAGCAGAAAATGAGCGAAAGGAAATGATAGCTGAAGATTTCCCAAATCTAGAGATTTATGAGGCCTCAAAACTTGCCCCCAAAAGCTAAACCTATTGATTCTATACTGCGACACATTAAAATGGTATTGTCAAAAGTCAAAGACAAAGAGAATTTTGAAAGCAGCAAGTGCTACACAAATTTGCATCCTAGAAGGAAGCATCCTCACCACCACCATCACTATAATATATGAAAATAGTTTTTAGTAGTAAGCTGGTAAGCTGAGAGAGAAAGGGACAGAGAAAGAGAGAGAGAGAGAGAGAGAGAGAGAGAGAGAGAGAGAGTAGGACAGAGAGACAGAGACACAGAGAGACAGAGAGGGAGAGCAAAGAGAGAATATTTTTAAACTGCTGGGAGAAAAATTCTGCCAACCAAGAACACTAAATCCAGCAAAATTGGCTTTAACAATGAAGGAGAGTTATTTTTGCAGATAAGTAGAGACCAGAGAGTTTATCACCACCTGATCTGTCCTACCAGAAACATGAAAAGGAATGAAAGTAAAATGACACTATACAGAAACATGAAAGCTTCTGAAAATATAAATCTCCCAGGCAGTGGTAAGCACACAGAAAAATACAGGAAAATGTGATCCTGTAACAACATGTAAATTACTTACATCAAATCACCTGGGATTAAAGTTGAACAGCAAAGTACTTAGAATAATTCTAACCACAAAATCTTGTTAATGAATATGCAAGTGGATTCTGACATCCACAACACTGAATATTTGGGACTAGAAGGAAAATGTGGAGGTTTTATTGTATGCAATTGAATTTAGTACCTTACTACTGTAAGGTACTAAACAACTAGAGCAAAAGGAATTTTTATGAAAGCCTCAGCATAATGGCCAACACAAACAATAACTTTAGGCCAGGAGTTTGGCGTAGTGGTCGAGTGCTTGCCTAGAATGCACGAAGACCCAGATTCAATTCCTTCGTGTCACATACATAGAAAAAACTGAAAATGGTGCTGTGGCTCAAGTAGTACAGCTCTAACCTTGAGAAAACCCAGGGACAGTGCTCAGACCCCGAGTTCAAGCTCCAGGACTGGCAAAAACAAACAAACAAGCAAGCAAGCAAAAAATAACTTTAGTAGATACAAGAAAAGAATCAAAGTGTACCCCTACAAAAACTATTAAAGCACAAAGGAAGACAGCAAGAGTGAAAGACAGCTCTGCACCATACAAAAACAAACAAAAAGCAAAAACAAAACAAAACAGAAAAATGATGATAGCAAACTCTTATCTACCAAAAATGCTTTAAATGATTGAGTTCATAAATCAAAAGAAATAGAGGGGCCGGGTGGATATAATTCAATAGCATATAAAGATGATCCATACTGTTCAGTGAACTCTGTTCCCTGTAAAAACAGGTCAATGTGCAAAAATCAGTGAATATTGTACACTGCAGGTGAAAGGACAAAAATCATATGATCATTCCAATTATTGCAGAAAAAGCATTTGACAAAAATCTACCACTCTTTCAGCACTGAGAAGGAAATGTGTCTCAGCATGTGAAGGCCAGGTGTGAAAAGCCCTCCAGACAGCACCATACTCCAGCTAAGATCAGAAACAAGATCAGGATCCTTCTTCTCACTTCTATTCAGCCGAGTAATGGAAACCTTAAAAAGGGCAATTAGGAACAATTGGCACCCAAATGAAAGAGAAAGAAGTAAAAATTATTCACTTCTCAATCAAAATTTAACACTTTGGTCATGAAAAGGACACTATCAAGAAAGTGGGAATACAATTTGCATAATTCAAGGGAAATGTTCAAGTCACGCCTCTGATAAGGGACTTTTATCTAACCTATATGTAGTACTCTTAAATTATTTTTTTAAACCAAACAACTCAATCAAAGTAGATACACAAATGGCAAAGGAGTACAAAGAAAAGATACTCAGTACCACAAATCTTTAGGGAATGTATGTCCCCCAGATAGAGACATTTTAAAAGTTTTATCAAGTTAGGAATGGATTAATCGATGTGTATCCACATAAGAGAATATTATTTTGTCACAGATAAAGGAATGTAGTTCTGGAACATGCTATGACATGAAAACCCTGTGCCAATGGAAAGACTCTGGATGCAAAGGTCGTCCTTTACTTGGTTCTGGTTATATGACTTTCCAAAAAGAAATGCAGTGACAGCGTAAACCAGTAATTACCAAAAGTTGGAGCCCAGCAGGAAGGGGTATAAATGACGTCTAATAGGTCTGGGGCTTTCTTTTGTGGGTGATGAAAATATTCTGAAATTAGATAATGCTTATGAAAAAGTGAAGAGTAATAAATGCTGTAATTTTCCAATAAATTTCCTAGTTACTGAAAGTATTTTTTTTGATTTAGCTTTAGAGATTTGTATTAACTGCTGCTCTTTCTCCAGCAATGCTTGATTTATACATTCATAGCAATTACTTTTATCTTTCCTACCTATTCATTGCATTCCCCCTTGAAAAAACCACATAATGAGTTAAAAGAAGATTTTTTTCCATTTTAATAATTACAACTTTTATTTTCAACATCAAATTTTACATAAAATATGGCTCATTCCTCTAATAATTTTAACTAAAATAGGAACTACCCCTAAATGTATAATCTTAATGTCACAAAAATTTCTCTGAAATTTATTATTGAATACCTTAAAATCTTTTTTACATCCAATTACATATCACATTGCAATCTTTTAAAAATGATTCCTACATTTCCTGTTAGTGAGTTGTTTGGACTTCTACTACTTTTTACTCTCATTTTGTGATCCAGGGGTAAGACTATTTCTTCTGTTGTTTTTTGTGAAAGTCTTGTTTTTCTAATTTAGTATTCTGAGACCTGTAAATATTCTTAGAGCTTTCTGGCTAAACTATTCTTGTCAGTTGTTCTTCTCAGAGAAGAAATAAATTCAAAGTTGTATCCTTACTTTTTCCTATTTGATAAGGACTGATGATTAGCTGTTGCTGTTTATGCTACTAGGTTTCATTGTGTTAAGCTTGATAGAGGATGCTGTGTCCCTTCTGGCTAGGTATATAGTTAATAAGAAATAAATGTTCATTAGCAAGCAAAAATGGAATCAAAGGCAAGAAATTGTACACAGGAAATAAGGTAGATTGATGTAGTCTGGGAGTCTCAAGCCCTCGGTAGCTCAGTAGAATTCGCCAGAGTATATGAAGAAGAAGGAGGATCAGTAGTATATTATCTAAGCTTTGTCTGCTCTTTTGGTCAAGTCCTAGAAATCATAAGTCACAGCTGTTAAACTTTCTTTTTTTTATTTTTGTGTAACAAAGTTTTCCATCCTGAAACCAGACTTCTGCTGTAAGCTTTAAAAAATATCCAATTAAATATTGTTAGCTGGATCACTGATACACATGTCTTAAATGATGCTGAGGAAGTTCATATAAAAGAAAGAAACATGCCTGTTGGCTTAGTGGGCAGAACATTCACTTTATAGTTGGAAGGGGTCAAATGAATGGAGGAGAGAGAGAGGGAACATGGTTTGGAGGCAGTTAAAAAGTCAGGGAAGATTAAATTCAGGCATTCTTTTCAAGACTTCCTTTTAAAGACAAGAGGGAACACAACAAAATGAAAGTTGAATCCAAAGAGGATGGTCTTTTTAAAATATAAAAATGAATTAATCAGGTATGTTTACATGAAGGGATGAGTGCAGTGGGAAAAAGTTAAAGGGGCTGCGCATAGTGGTTCACTATGAATAACGGTTTGCTAGCCAGAAACACTAGGATTCTGTGACAGATAGCAAGAATTCAGGGACAAAGAGTGAAACAGAGGCAGGTGTGACGCCTGTGGTTTTTAAGTCGAAGAATACACATTTCACACACAGTATTTCTGATCCAGAAATTAGACTCCTAACCTGAGAAATCGTTTGGCAAGGAGAGAAAATAATTTTGCTCAGAAAAACTGACTAATACCTATTACCTTGAAACAAAACACAGAGATAGGGAGAAAGAAGTGAGTTCAGTTGGGGCTTAAAGCCAATACATTCCCTCATACATAGTAAGAGTTAAGAGATGAAGGAGTTAAAAGATGAAATTCTACGCTTCCATTAGAAAGAATGACATCATTAATAAGGGAATGGAAACACTTGGAAATAATCATATTAACTGAAGTAAGCCAAACCCAAAGAAACATAGACTCATGGTTTCCCTCATTTGTAATAATTAGTATATGTCTAGGATAGTCCTAGCAATAGTTCAATAGCTATGTACATATGACCACATCAAATGATGTTCATGAAAATGAACTCCAAGATACGGAAACAAGTGGGGGTTTTTTTGGTTATGGTTGGGTTTTTTTTGTGTGTGCCAGTTCTGGGCCTTGAACTCAGGGCATAGGCACTGTCCTTGGGCTTTCTCAAGGCTAAAGCTCCACCACTTGAGCCACAGCACCACTTCTGGGTTTTTTTCTATGTATATGGTGCTGAGGAATCGAAACCAGATCTTCATGCATGCTAGGCAAGCACTCTATCACTAGGCCAAACTCCTGGCTGTTGATGTTATTTTTAATGTACTGTGTGAAGTTCTTTATTTTCCCTTTGGTTTATCCCCTATAGTTGCTGGGTTTGACCCTGTGTCTTGTATATACGTTTATCTGAATTGGGGAAGGGAAGCCGAACAACAAACTGGTGAGTCCAAGAGCAAAGTGCAAACCAACACAACATTGATACTCACAAGACACTAGGTTGGAAATGACCTTATCAACTAAGGATCAGAGAAGTTTGGGGGGAGGGATAGTGGGAGAAAAATGAGAGAGTGGGTAACAATGTTTGAAAAGAAATGTACTTATTACTTTACTCATATAAATGTAACCCCTCTGTACATCACCTTTGCAACAAAATAAAATAAATTTTTATATATATTTTTGTTGTAAGGGTTACATTATATTTACCAGATAGAAGGCGCATTACTTCATATACATTGATACCCTTTCTCATGTCTTGGTTCCCATTTCCCTCCCCACCCCATAAAATAAAATCTTTTAAAAATGAGAAAAAAAGAGATGCCTTCTGTGTCTCCATGAAGACATCAAGGCTAACTCTCTCAAAGAGTTTTTGCTGCATTCCATAGCTTCTCTTCTACAGAAATAAAATCTTCCCTTCTTATTTCCTGAACACAGGCTATACTTCTCTGATACTTGTGGCACTAAAATACCCAAGTTCTGCTCAATAGTAAGTATAGAAATGCAATGTGGCAGTATATGAGTATGTTCCTAAAGGTAAAATACATCCTCACAAAATAGCCAGAGCTCTATCCTCACATAATAGCCCACGTTAGGGAGGGAGAAACCGAGGCAGGGAACAGCCTGGGGTCCAGAGGTCGGTGAATCAATATTCATAACCCTTAACATCTACAAAACTCAGTTCCATTTGATATCCTTACGTAAGCTTTAAGGAAACTGCAACCAAGCCTTTACATTATCACTGCCATCTAACACATCAACAAGCAAATTAAAAGAGCCCTCTGACGGATTTTCTGATCTATCTTTATATTTCTATGTTTTCATTTCTATTCAAGGGTAATCTTTTTTTAACTTGTCAAGCTTCTTTCTTCCCGAATACACTGTGATAAGTATTTTATAGAAACATAAATGAAAAGGAAATCTCTTTGGGCTATCCACATAATACTTACATATCTTACCTACCCAGTAACTTCTGCAAAGGTGTAATGGTTTGCCTGGCTCCTCACACTGAGCCTTCCCTGCTCTGAGTGAAGTGTTCTTTTGGGTTAACTCACATCATTCTCTGGCCTATGCAGTAGGTGCTATTTCCAGCCCCATTTTAGAACTCAGGAAGGTGAACCACTGCCTCTGGACCAGAAGCATTCAGTTCTGGCAGTCTGATTGCACAGCTTAAATGATGACACAGTATCTGCACTATCCTACAGGTAGAGGTGGGCTTTCTGGAACTTATATGACCAGTTTGTCCTTGACAGAACACACACATACACACACACACACACACACACACACACACACACACACACACACTGAAACAAGTGGATAAGTCACTATGAAATATTCTTGTTGATCAATTCCTTATTCCATCACATAATTCCCAAGATATTTAGGGAGCAGAGTCAAGGGTTTTCTTCCCCTTTGGTGGCTGCATTTTCTGCTTCTAAACTCAAAGTAAGCTTGCCATCACCCTGTTGTGTGTACATAGTCAGACTCATGGGGCCTGATCATAGTTTGGACTATTTGTTGCCAGTAATTATCTTTCTCATTCACTTCTCCTTGACTGACTCTACTGTTTCCAGATCTGACTTTAGATTTCTTTCTGTTTCCTCTCTTACCCTCTATCTCTCTTCTCCATCTCCCTCTTTCTTCCCCCCCCTCCCTCCCCCGCCCCTCTTCTCATTCTCACTCTGGAAAAATCTAGGGTCTGAGTTGCGATCTTTGTTGCAATTACATATGCATCTTTCCTTTTGGATTTGTCTAGATATTCATTGCTTCTTTAAAAAAATTATTCATTGTTTCTTGACTTTATTTCCAAGGCCAAACTTTGGTCACTTGGGAATGACACCAAGGAAGGTGATGGATGGCTTGATGCTCTATAACTGGCTCTTCCTTTCAGACATCCTTTTCTTGGATGTTTTATTCATCAATTTTTATTAAACACTTGTCAGGCATTGTTCTGAGCTAAGACCATGACTGAGTTACTTCCTGCCCTCGCAGAACAGTTAAAATAGTAAATAATATTTATAGTAAGGAGAGGTTGCAGCATTAAAGGATGGTTACAATAAGAAACCAAAGTCGCAAAACCCCTGCTAAAATACAGCAAGGGAATCTCAACAAAATGGCTGCTGCTTGAGCACAAGTCAAAAAGCTGGATAGTTCACCAGTTGACTAGAGGAAGAAAGTGTATCAACCATGGAGAATTTAGAAAAGTGGAGACACAGGGCCCAGCAAGCCTGCATTAGGGGAAGGCGAAAGGATTAATCAGAGCTGATATAGTGGAAGGGTTTGGGTGAGATCAGGAAATGCCTCCTGTGCCATGCAAAAGAGTTTGGGCTTGGAAGGGATTTAGGCAGCCAATAAAATGACAAGGTCATTTTACCAGCTTTGCCAGGTTTACTGGCTCCTTTAGATTTCTGCACATCAACCTGCCACCAGGCTAGTGAACACACAGAAGTGATTAATGAGCTCTGTGACCACCCAGAAAACATTCCTGGCAGCAGAAAGCCTCAGGATACATCTAGGAATCTACATCTGCTCCTCTGGCAAACACTTGAGTCAAAAATCTGTCTTTTTTAAAAATTTTGTGAGTTCTACAGCTGCCTAACTTCTCTCTTTATCTGCCTGGTGACTGTAGTTTGAGTGACTGCTGCTTCTTTGTGTGAGTTGTTTTCAAGAGTTGCTGCAAAGATCTATTGATGCAAAACAAATATTTATTTCCCTGGTTGTTTTTTTTAAAAAAAACTTAATGGAAGTATTTGTACAAAGGAGTTGCTATTCACCAAAACAGTTTATGAATAGGCTGCAGCTTCATCAGTGCCACCCCTTTAACATCCTCACCCACCCCCCAACCTACCCCTTCCCTACTTGTCTTAATTTTAGATTACATATCCATTTTGTTTTTGCCATTTAAATGAGCAGTTTTGTACACCATGCATTTTTCACCTCCTGTTGACCCACCCCTTCCCTTATACTTCTGAATTCTTGGTATATACAATGCATGCATTCTTGCCTGCCTTCTCCCCACTTCCCCCTTCATCCCTCTACCTTTTGTCCTTGGCCCCACCCTCTGGTAAATATCCATTTCCTGATACTTATTTTGTTGGGCTTTGCCTTAGTCTTTTTAAAGTATTTTCTATTATTTCTTCTCCCCATAGAGTCTAAAATGGTGCAAAAAAGCAATGTAGTGATACAGGTCCATTCCTAATAGCAAGAAGTACTAGCGTTTACTGCTCTTCTGTGAAATAAAACCGTGAAGATGGAAAACGCGAAGGCATTTTTCAACATAGAGAAAAACTTGCTGATAACTTTCTGCTGCCATCAACCTCATCCTCTCTGGTATTGCTTGCAAGAGGTTTGTGTTTTAAGATCCTGCAGTGACCCTTACTGACCTCACACTACAGGAAGTTGATGGAGAAAGCCAATCACATCTGCTGGACCCAAGGTTCTATGTCATGTTGCATCTTCTGACAACACTGTAATGTACAGTGTGTGGGTCCTAAGTGATTTCTAAGGCCGGCGCTGCTGGTTGATGTAAATCTGAGTTTCCCATTTGCAGCAAAAAGAAAGTAAGTAGCTCAGCCTAATTTTTTGAAGATGGAGAAACTGTGTGGTCTTGAATATATTAGATCACTGTCTCATATTCTGCTCATCTGGAGCTTAGAAACCTGGCCAAAGAAACTGCTGTGTGTTGCCATGGACTTTTCTTTTTTCCTTTGTAACATGAGAACAGCATTTTCCCCCCACTTTACAATGATTCATATTCTCAATATCTCAAAATCAGGCCAAAGTTAAAATGCATAAACACAAAATACATGTTTCAGAGATAGAATACACAGTTTTGTTGTGTGCAGATGTGTCAGAAATTGCGTGTGAAGATAAGGATTATCTTTTTCTCCTTAACTTTTCATAAGCACAGAGGCGATTACAAGGAGAAATTAAATATTGGCTGGCAAGAACGGCAGAGAGGATGAATACTAGTTCTGAGACATTTTAGAGTAATTGGAAATATTCCTTATATAAAAGAGAGGTACCTGCTTGCATTATTGTTTTCTACTATTCCTGTGCTTCCCTTTTGATGCCTGTTTTCCATGTGCTTGGAATAATTCATAAGAACTGCTTAGTTTTTGTTTTAGGAAAAATCAGTAGGTAAACGCTTGCTACCCAGAACACTATTAGCTGGATTGCTCTTGAGTTTAAAGCAATAAACCTGGGAATGTTTTTCCTTGCATCATGTACCATAAACTTGGTGTACTTTTAAAAGAAGAGGAAAGCAGAGATTGCTGAGCTCTAGTAGCTCATGCTTCTAATCCTGGCTACTCAGGAGGCTGAGATCTGAGGATTAAGGTTTGGAACCATCTTAAAGAGAAAAATCTTTAGTTCAGTTCTCATTTCTTTTTTTCCTCCTTCCCATTCCCTAGTTCTCATTTCTAATCAGGGGAAAATCCCAAGAGGTGTGGTTCAGGTGATAGAGCGCTAGCCATGAGTGAAAGAGTTGTGCAACAGCAGGAGACTCTGATCAAGCCCCAGTACTAGCACCAAAAACAAACAAACAAATGGCAATGGTTTCACTTCACTTCCACTAGTGTGTTGGCATTAATGTTCAGTAAATATTTACTATGTTTTAGGTTGAACGTAAATTAACTTTGGAAAAGGAAGGCAGAAATGTCAGGCGCTGGCCTTAATGAAACCAGAGGTAAATGGAATGATACATGAAGAACTAGAGTTGCTCTTCCCTGCTCTCCTCCAATAGTCTAGAACAAGAAGAGAAGCTATGTACCTATGTAAGTATCCATGTATGCATGCATGTATGTATATATGTATGCATGCATATACGAATACACATGCATGTATGCATATATGTATGTATGCATGCATATATGTATACACATGCATGTATGCATGCATGCATGTACGTATGTATCTAGCTATCTATCTGTTTGTTCATCTATCTACCTACCTATTGTGCTAGTGCTGGTGCTAAAACTAATGGTGTATGCACAATCATTTAGCTTTATTGCTTGAGGCTAGCTCTCTACCCCTTGAGCCACAACTCCAATTCTAGTTTTTTGGTGATTAATTAGAGACAAGGATTTCTCCAACTTTCCTGCCTAGACTGGCTTTGAGCCATTATCCTCAGATCTCAGCTTCTTGAGTATCTAGGATTGCCAGAGTGAGCTGCTGGTACAGGGAAAAAGCTATGCATTTAAAGATGAAACTTGGGAATTTGGTAAAGCAAATATATAGCCTAGAGAGGCATGCAAGCCAACACCTGGATGTTGTAGAGGTCCCCTGTAAGTTTGTGTGACACTTGGGAAGTGAAACTGTGACTGAGATTAAACTCTTTCCTCTGTCCCTTGGACTTCAGTTCTCAGTAATATTCCACATCAGTAGGAGCCTGTTCTTTTTCTATCTTAAAATGGCAAGTCATTTGGGGGCTGGAAAATAATTGGTATTTAAAATGAATGCTTGAGTAATGAAAGAAAAATATACTCTAATGAGATGGAAGGATAAAGTTCGGGGTTATTCTAAAGAAGTTTTCTTTTTCTTTTGTTTGTATTACATTGAAAATAATCCTGTGGACAAATGTTTTTGTCTAATTAATGAGATTGGATTATTAAAGTACATACTAAGGCAATTGGAGAATGGCTTGAGCCAGTACTGTGGACAATTAAGTGGCATATGCTTATTCTGGTTGCCATATTATGGTGCCTATAATCATTTTTGTTTAATAAACATTAGGAAAATGTATCATATAAATAATTACTATAAATATCTAATTACAGATTACTCATTTGGGGGATGATATGAATTTTAAAATGTCAAATAAAATACATGGTATACTGAACACTTACAGATCCACTGTTAAAGGTTATAGGGCATACTTCTGAATAGTAATTGTCTTTTCTTTTTTCATATATTTTTATTGTAATTAATTGAAGGATTACATTATAGTCACCAGATAGAAGATGTATTACTTCATAAACATTGATACCCTTTCTCATATCTTGGTCTTTTTGAAAGAAATACAAAGCCCACACAAACATGATTCCAATGGGTCTTAGACCATGTGGGATTCAGGAGAAGAAAGATGAATTTGAGAAATGTTGTAGAGTAACACTTCTGTCATTGGACAACCATCAGACATTTAATTTCAAGTAGACTATATACCCAAGATAAAATCATGGAGACATAGGGCAAGACTTAAATGTAAGAATTTAGCTGGACCCTAGAATTAAAGTGAAACAAGTGATATGAAATATTAACTAAACTCGATCTTTTCTTTTTTTCATATATGTTTTATTATAATTAATAGAAGGGTTACATGATATTTGCCAGATAGAAGGTGCATTAATTCGCATACATTGATACCCTTTCACATATCTTGGTCCCCATTTCCCTCCCCCCCACCCCCACTCCTCATCTTGTTTTCCCCCCTTCCCTATCCAATTTCAAATAACCAAATATGTCCGATATATCAGATAACAAAGTGAGATACTGATCTTTTCTTATTGAATGAATTCCTACTCAATTTTATTGAATTCTTCAGCAGATTATCTTTCAACACTTTGATTTATGATCTATATCATGGTACAAATTATGGACCTTAAGCTTCATAATTATTTCGCAATATAAATGAATTCAGCACTGAAGAATAAATCTGATCTCTCTTTAATCCCAGCTCCAAATTCCTAGGCTGGGATTTTACTGATTTACCATGGGGTAGGTGTGTATCTACTGCTGATGAACAGAGCCAGAGATTGGCGTATGCACTGAAAACACAGCTGTGTCCACTGCCACTAGTGGTCGGAAGAGGTACTGCATAGTTTTGGAAGGGTTTCAGAATTGCCTGGTAAAAGCTTCATGGAAATAAACTGCCCATCCCTGGTCTCCTGGTACATCATTAGATGTTTTCTCATGCGCATAATTCCCACGGTACTATGCCATTTCATAGTGTACTTGCCCTATGTTGTGAAGTAATGCCCAGGAAAAGGTTTTTCTGTGGATGGATTCCAAGCACCACATAGTATGTTCTATCCATCTCCTCTGCTTCACATGATTGCTTATAGCATGTAATCAATAATCAATGGTGGAGAAGAAAAAGCAGCATAATGATAATAAAACTAATATTTGGTTGAAAGAATTTTTTTAAAGTTTCCTGATTCAGAGCATATCTTAATAGTAAATTAGAAAGTGAATGAATGTTTTAGGTATCTACTTGTCAATTCTCTTTTTTTATGAAAGAATTCCTTAGTTAATTGAGCTTCTTATGACAAGTGTTCTTCAATAACTACATTAGAGTTTGAGAATTTGGAAGATTTCTCCATAGAAGGTTCAATAATCTTGGTTGTTCATTTCTTAGCAGTTTTTGTAATTGAGCCTGGCCTTGATGAGTTTTCTAGGGTATAACTGTGTAAAATATTCATCAATTGGGTTTATTTTGAGAGAACTCTGTTTTCAAACATCCAATGAAAGAAATGTGATTTAGTGTTCTCTATTTCTTCTGTAGCTGCAATGATAAAACTAAGCTATAAAACTATTCAACCACTCTGGAAAGCAGTATGGTGATTCCTCAAGAGACTAAACATAGAGCTCCCCTATGACCCAACAATTCCACTACTTGGCATTTACCCAAACGTCCAGAAACAACAACAACAACAACAACAAAACTAAGCTATTATACCGCTCAAGAGTTGATTTTTATCTGGCAAAATCACGATATGATTTTAATCAGAGTGAAAACAGAAACTGGTTTGTATTTGTAAACCTAATAAAACAAGCCTTTATCAGAGGATTCTGATACCTCTTTCTTTTTTAAAATTTTTTTTATCTTTATTGAAAAGGCGATAAGAAGGCGGTTCCAGTTACAGAACTAAAGTAATCAGTACATTGGTTTTCAAACACTGCTACCCCATTCTTCATTTTCTCCTGCTTACCCTTTCCTCACCTCTCCCCTGCCAAAAATTTTGTAAAGTTCATTTCCAACATAGAAGTGTCAAGGAAGTATCAATGTGGCATTAGTTCATCCTTTGTCCTGCTGTTTCTGTGTTTTCCTTTCCCTTCCACAGATTGGGTACACATATACAAGACAGAGGGTACCGGAAATTAAAACAGAAAAAAGGAGAGAGGAAAAGGTAATAATTACATACAAGACATAATATGAACCTCTTGCTTCTACTTCTTGGAGTTCATGCTGATCTACTTCATTACATATTGTCCTGTGCACTCAGTAACTGGGATACCCCTTTCTTAACAGAAATAAATAAGATAGTTGTAGCACCCTGACAATAAAACACACTTTATTTTTTAAAAAAAGATGGTTGCCCCACTACTTAGAAAGTCTTGGCTATGGATCTTTTGTTTTATTATTGTTCTTTAATGTTTTGATTTCTCTAAAATATAAAACTGCACAAGCTTAATGACAAGTGGAATAAAAATTCCTACAGAATCGGGGCCAGGAGTTTGGCCTAGTGGTTAAAGTGTTTGCCTACCATGCACGAAAACCCGGGTTCGATTCCTCGGTACCACATATAGAAAATAGCCAGAAGTGGTGCTGAGGCTCAAGTGGTAGAGCTCTAGCCTTGAGAAAGTCCAAGGACAGTGCTCAGGCCCTGAGCTCAAGCCCAGGACTGGCAAAAAAAAAAAATTCCCACAGAAAACTCAGGTTAGTATTTTTTTCTAAATCTAGAAAGAAAACTTGTCTTGGCAAAACATTATTACCTTGGATGAATGTTAGCAATTGATAGAAGGAAAACACACTTGTGGAAATAATACTATCATAGACCAATAATATTAGATCCTATTTTTAAGTCTTTCAATTTCTACCTACAGAATCCAGGCAGGGGTGGCTCAAACCTGTAATCCTAGCTAATTCAAGGGCTGTGATCTGAGGATCATGGGTCAAAGTCAGAAGGGCCACAAAAGACTGTGCAATTTTTATCTCCAATTAACCACCAGAAAACTGGAAGTAGCACTAGACTTAAGCTGAAAAGCTCAAGGACAGCACCCAGACCCACAGTTCAAGCCCCACAACTTAAAAGGAAAAAAAAAAGATAGAGTCATCCATTTCTTTAATGGACAACATTATTTTTTTTTTAGTTTATTCTTCATGGCTCTTATAACAAGATGAACTCATTAGCCAGCTATCACACAAATATAACATGTTAAGAAAAGAAATACTATTATCTCAAAAATCATCTCTCTTTCCATTTCCTTACGAATGGGTGAAGCCATTCTTTCTGATGGCAGCATGGAATTCCATTGTATACCACAATGTGTACCACATTTTCTTGATCCATTCATCTACTGAGGGGCATCTGGGGTGCACTTAGAAAAAAAATCATATTACATGAAGTAAGCCAGACCAAAGGAGCATAGGCTCCATGGTTTCCTCATTTGTAATAATAATTACACATCTAGGACTCTCCTCCTAGAGGATTACAGTAGCTGTGTACATATGCTCATACAGGACGAGACTAAACGAAATGAACTCTACAATATGGAAACAGAGGTTTATCTTTGTGATTGTTGTTCTTACTGTACTATGTGAAGTTATTACTTTTCTCTTTGTCCTCCCTTATGGTTAATCTCATGTTGTTACTGTATCTGACTTTGTTACCTGGTATATTGTATATGTGTTTATTTGAACTAGGGAAAGGAAGGTGGAAAACAAGATGATTAGGAGGGGGTGAGGGAGGGAAAGGAGGACAAACCATGAGAAGGGGTATCAAAGTTCAAGAAGTAATGTACCCATTACTTGACGAATGTAACTGTAACCGCTCTATACATTATCCCAACAACAAAATACAATAAAAAAGAAAAAAATCTCTGTATTATCATGGAGAATAGTTCTAACTATAATTAGCACTAAATGTTCTTTCTAAGTCAATAGCAACTCCTGTCAAGTGTATGTGATACTTTTCTAATGGAATGCAAGTAATAAAGCCAAATGAAAATAAAAAAAAAAGATGGTTGTCCCCATAATTTAAGCATTGTGAATATCAGATGGGGTGATGTTCCCATTCAAAGGCATTTTTGGAGGAAAGAAGAGTTTTTAGAAGAGATGTGATAGATAATTCTCATTCCACATTCAGAACTGAAATTTTCTGCAAGCATATTTTTCAAAAAATTATTGCTTTGCCAAATAGAAGATAGAAAGCCATCTGGAGAGACTTCAAGAAATCCATGCTTTGGAAATAGGAGAGGTTTGTGGCTTGGTTTGTGGTTAATGCCTCTGTCTCCATCATCTACTCCAGAATTGCTAATATTTCACTTAAGAGTTTGAAGTAGGTTTTAGAGGAATTGGCAAATGTGCCATTTTCCTTTAGCATATATTAGATGGAATTACTGATGTCTCCATGTGTGTGTATTTCATAGCTTGCTCTCTTCACAGCTTTCCAGAACATGAAGGACTGGATCTCTTGTTCTCTGCTGCATCTACAGAGGGGTGCTCAGTATTTAGGTTAAATAAGTAAATTTGGATGCTTTTAGAAATACAGTTCTATGTCATCTATTCATCAGGAAACATGAATGAATGTCTTTGAGTTATTAAAAAGGAAGGAAATTCAGGGGACAATCTGTTTGGGCAGAGCATTTGGAATGACTGGTAGTATGACTTATTTATGTTTGGTAGAATATGAGCTCTATACATCTTTATGGCTCATTAATGATGATTCCTATTTCCTTATCTCATGTGTAATAGAGAGCACACACAATGTACTTCATAAATATCTGCTAAATTAACTGCTACGAACGCACCAGAATTCATTGATGGTTTTAAAACTAATTATCTAGAACTATGCTTGTCTATGACTATGAAGTTATCACCTCCATGAAAAATAAGGTGTCATCAAGAAGTTTTTAAGGAATAGGAATAGAATGCTTGCATCTTTTTTCCACTATATACATATATATAGTGTATACATATTGTGTATATATGTATATATGTATAAATAAATAAAACTTGATTTCCAAGAAGACAAGTGTCAATGTATTTGGCTGAACTTGAGGAAGTGCTTTCCCTTTTCCTCAGATTAGAAGAACTCCATTCTGCATTGTTTGGCAAGGAGAGGCCTGGTTTATCAGGTGGACAGCGTTACCTCTGCTTCTCCAGCCAGGCTGTTTCAATGCTCTTTAGGAACTTCTACAGGTATGTTGAAGGCCAGTGATGCCTTTCTGCAGAACTGTTTTGCATTGGTGGATACCTGAAATCCTAACTACAAGCTGAAATCCAGAAAATCATGGTTCAAAGCCTGCCTAGGATTAAAAGAAAAAAAAGAAAAAAAGAAGAAGAAAAAAAAAGAAGCATGAGACTTTATCTCCAATCAACCAGCAAAAAGACCTGACTAGAGGAGTGGCTCAAATGGTAGAGCACCACCTGTGAGTCAGTAAACTCAGCAAGAGGTCAAGACCCTGTGTAAGCAAAGCCCTGCCTTCGGCAAAAGCTGAATAAATAAAATTAAATTGAAAGATAAAGACCCAAAAATCAATAACTTAATCACCCAATTAATAAAAGGGCAAAGCTACTGAAAGGACACTTACTAGAAGTACAAATACAGAAAAAAAAATGCATGACATCCCTGGACATAAAGGTAAATGCAAATTAAAACTAAAAAGACTTATTGAATGTCTACACAAGTCAGGGTTCCAGCTTTCCCTTCAATCTTCTGTAATTAATTACTAACAAGTCATTTTCCTCTGCTTTATATGACTCCCTTTTAAAGTGTATGTAAGCTGACAAGGGAGTGGCTGGTAAGTTTAGAGGTTAGGGAATGATGAAAATTATTGTAAAATTTAGGTGGTGAAGCTGGCTTTACTTTGAAAATACTTTACAAACCCACTGGATTTGAATACTTTAAGTAGGTCAAGCACACAGAATACCTCAACTATTTTTTTTCTCCATGAAGGAATACATGCAAGCATGCTCACAAATCCACAGAGATCTATTAAGGACAGCAACCAATTTATAATGACACTTGGCATAGTGACACGGACACCACCAGATTTCCTTTCAAAAAATAAAGAGATATGGTTTGACTTGGGGTCTAGGCCATGGGACATATTTGGGCAATATGGCAAATGAGTTTTGATCAGTTCTCAAAAAGGAGTTGCTAAGTCCAGCAAAGACAGAAATAAGAGCATCATAGATCTGTGTCTGGTGACCTCTGCTCCCTCTTTCCTTTCCCTCCACATCCCTACTACTCTACTCCACCTGCCACCTCCAGTCATCATCTCCTACCTGGGAAGGTCATCACCAAGTCTTTTGTTCTAGAACCTTCCATCTAAAGCCACATCATCATGCCACCACACCCCACAAATAATTCTAATAAAAAGCCACTCTTCTGAGAGTGTGTATTTGTTACATATGATTATCATTGCTATTTTAAGTAATTGTCCAAGGGAGGCTTCATTTGATGAAGTAGTGTATGAATACAATGCATCTTGATCTGTGTCATCCCCTTTAAAAAATGTGTTCCCCCTTTACCCACTCCTTCCATTTCTCACTTTCATGGAATGTTCTTTCATGGAAGTTCTTTTTTTTTTTTTTTTTTTGGTCAGTCCTGGTGCTTGAACTCAGGGCCTGAGTACTGTCCTTGGGCTTTCTCAAGGCTAGAGCTCTATCACTTGAGCCACAGCACCACTCCCGACTTTTTTTTTTTGTATGTGGTACCAAGGAATCGAACGTAGGTCTTCGTGCATGCTAGGCAAGCACTCTAGCACTAGGCCAAACTCCCGGCCCACATACAACAAATTCTTGACTGCTTTCTCTTCCCTCTCCTCCCCTTTGCCATTTCCTTTCCAAGTACCTGTTTCATTTTTTAATGTTTAAAACTATCCTTATTAAATTTTCTTAATTTTTAAATTTTCATTGTAAGGTTATGTACAGAAAAATTGCAGTTACATAAGTCAAGTAATGAGTTTCTTTTTGAACAGTGTCACCTCTTGCTCATTTTCTTCCAGTTTTTCCCTCTCTCTCCTCCTTCTCCTTATGGTCTATAGTTTCCAGCCTAATATCTAGCAAGTATCACTGTTGAATCAGTTCATACTTTGTTCCACTGTTTCTATGCTTCTCTTTCCTAAATAATATAAGCTTACCTATGAGACAAAGGATACAGAAATCAAAAGCAGTTACAGAAAGAAAAAATAGAAGAAAACAGTATAATAAAAAACCTCTTGTTTCCATTTCTTGGAGTTCATTTCAATAAGCATCATTTTAAGTACACCTATGCACATGGCTACTGAGACCTTGTGATTTTTCTCCTCCTTTGGTCTTACTGCAAGAATGTTTAGAGTCCTGTTTAATTTATCATATCCAAGTGTATTTTTTGTCTTTTTTCTTTTTTATATATTTTTTATTGTAATTAATAGAAGGGTTACATGATATTTGCCAGATAGAAGGTGCATTCATTCACATACATTGATACCCTTCCACCTGTCTTGGTCCCCATTTCCCTCCCCCCCACCCCCACCCCTCCTCTTGTTTTCCCCCCTTCCCTATCCAATTTCAAATAACCAAATACAAATATATCTGATATATCAGATAACAAAGTGAGATACTGTAACTATTTTTTGTCTTTTATTATCCATTTCAATTAATATTATTTTATATGGTCAGATACACATAGCAATTGTGCCTATGTGATCATTTCTTAAGAATATACTTCTTTGGTCTCACTGGATGAGTGAGAGGCCTGTATAATTTTTCATGTCCAAGAGTACTTTTTATCTTTTACCATCCAGTGTGTTTACTAATAGATTTTTAGGTACATTCTAGTTAGGACAACTGAGGGAAATCATACAATCTATGTTTCTTTGGGCATGGGTTACATTGCTTAATATAAATTTTCCAAGTCTTTCCTTACAAATGGTACAATATCGTTCTTGCTGATGGATGAATAGAATTCTATTGTGTATATATACCACATTTTCTCAATCCATTTGTCCACTTAAGAGCATCTGGACTGATTCCTCATCTTGGCTTTGGTAAATAATGTTGAATATGGTTCAGCATTAAACCATGGTTGTGCTGGTAGCTTCAGTGTGGCCTTATTTGTGTTCTATTGTATTGGGTAAATGCTCAGAAATGGAATTACTGGGTCATAGGGAAGCTTAATGTTTAGTGTTTTAAGGAACCCCCATACTGCTATAGAGTAGTTGAATGAGTTTACATTCCTATCAACAATGTAGTAGCATTTTCTTGCAGCAACTGCTATTGTTAGTTTTCTTGATAATGGCCTTTCTAACTAAAGTACCCATGTCTTATTTTGTTGGTAACTTAGTCTTTCTTTCTTAAACTGTACTATTTAAGTTTCCATATTATCTATTATAATTGAGTTAATTCATTTGAAACTGCTTGCATACCACCTAGAGTATTTACTTATAGATTTAAAAGCACATTCTACCTACCACTCCTGAGTAATGAGAGAAACCATGCTAATCTTTGTTTCTGCATGTTTTTGTTTCAACTTCCCAAGCTAAGGATTTCCTCAAAAGCCAGAATGCTCTTGTGTCCTCACCTGAGTTTTTAAACATTTATTTATTTATTTTCCAGCAGGAATGCTTTGCATACATGGGTGTTGATGACTTATTTGCTCTTTTGTAAAGCCAGGTCCATCTGTCATGTAAGAACAGTAAAATTCAGAGAGTGCTGGAGAGAATGATGGGAATGGTAGCTATTAACAAGAGGGAGAATGCTGCCAGTGAGCCTACCTGATAAAGGCAATTAATTAAACATAAGTGTAAAGTGCGAATTTAACGGTCTAGCATAAATTATAGCCACAAGGCATATTTCTTCTGTGTCCAGAAGTTAACTCACAAAGCCCCGTGGTCTTACCGAATAGTACACAAGCTGGTTACCATGCTTGTGTCCTTGTGAAGGCAGAAGGTAGTGTTCCATGTGACTCAACCACATGAAATTACATCAAAAGAACTTCTAAGGCGCTGAGAGTGCAGCTTGAAGGTGAGAGGGTCCAAGACTTGGGTAATTAGGAGTGAAGGAAAAGGATGGTAGATTTAAGGTTACCCAGTCCTGCTTTTCTAAAGCATCTGAAAGTTTATCAGCAAAAACTATCTCTCTGCCCACTCTTTCATGTAGCAATTACAGCAATTTCTTCCTCTCAGGAAGGATGCTGGTATCTTCTAAGGCAATAAAACCTGTTCTCGAATTATGTTACAGTCTTGCAAAATACCATTCCTAAGTCCTCCTAACAACTGCCATCTCAAGAAGTTTCCATTTAGGAGATGATATCATATCCCACATATTTGATCTATGTAAGGAGGGCCAAGATTTAGAGGACCATTTATTTCTGGGGAAGACAAAATGGAAAGTGTGTTACATATTGATTGAAAGGCAGCCACGAAAATAGGCTTGTTTCAGTACTTTAAGTTGGTATTAGAAGCCATAAAGTTCTGAGCAAAGATATATGATCTTACATCTGAACAGAGCCAAATAAATCTGATGGTTTTCTTCCAGCAAGAGGTGAGGAGACAGTACAGAATTCTATTTCTTGTGATGGTAGGGAGACAGATTATACCAATTTAATTGGTATCAAGATTGAAATGGTTACACAAAATTATCCCTCTGGGGTTGTTTTATTGCCTAGATATGGTAGATTTATACCTAGCTTGGCAAAACTTCCCCGAAAGGGTAATTTCTATCCTGAACATAAAGTCCAAAAAGAGTTAAGAAGGAAGGAACTTGTGAAAAGTAAGTTTTCAAAAAAATGAACTTACAGCCCTGGAGTCTAAAGTAGCCCTTGCTAATTGGATGTGATTCTGTAAATTTCTCATGATCAGGCCCTGTTACAGTCAGCTATAAAAACATGCTTAGCAAAAAATAAAACTGAAAGATCTTAGAGGCATTACCTGAGAGTCAAATGTGTACCTTCATTCTTTTGTTGATGGACGAAGTTTTGCTGAAACACCACTGTATCCATTTTTTGTATGCATTCAGTACAGCTGCCTTGACATTACATATGAAAGATAAGTAGTTGCCACTGACTTAGAGGCTCATGAGGCCTAATGTATCTACTACTGATCTCTTCATTGAGAAAAGATTGCCCTCTCAGAGACAATAATGGCACTCTTCTTGCCACTGATGGTTTAGAGATGGACATATGATCAAAATTGCCAGTGAGATGTAAAAGAAGATAGTGTGAGGCTTTGGGGAAAGTTTCCTGCTCTCTTAAGGTAGCATATTATATATGTTGTAGCACTTTATATATCATATATTATATATACATATATTTAAAGAAATATTAATATTTTCCCCTGCTGAGTTTTGTGTCTGAAAGATGATAGCTGGGAAGGCTTGGATTCTGGTTGATGTTCTAAACAATTAAATTATTCTATTTACTGGAGCAGTGGCTCAAGCCTTTAATCCTCTTAGTTCAAGGCCAGCCTGGGCAGAAAAGTTCATGAGTCCACCTCCATCAATAGCTGAGCACTGTGGTATGTACCTGTCACCCCAAGCTAAGAGAAAAGCAAAATATCTGGTGTAGTGGCATGCACCTGTCATGCCTGCAACAAAGGAAGGGCCAATTGGAAGACACTATCTTTAAAATAACCAATACAAAAGGGACAGATGGAGAGACTCAAGTGATGGAGTACCCATTTAGCAAGGAAAAAAATCCCAGTACCACCAGAAAGAAAAAAAAACAACTTATTCTATTTAGGAAATGCCTTTTCTCAAGGATTCTTGTATGATTGTATAATAAATGTTACTTGTGTTTGAAATCATTTGAATTGAGTTTCTCTTACATGCAAGTCTCCTAAGTGTGATGTCACCGGCCTCTGATACCAAGTCTGACACCAAGTTCTGTGGAAGGGTGAGGAGAAGGAGGCCTCTGTACCCATTCCTCCCTCACACATGCTGTCCTGAGGAGTATGTTGTCCCTGTCATATATATCATGTCAAATTCTCCTTAGTACTGCAAGTTCATGTCTACTGCAGTTTCTCCTGGGGTCCTTTTATTCAGTGGAAGCTTCTAGAATATTTGTGACATAGAAGAAAACCACTTTAGAAGAAAGTAAAAGTCCAGGGCAACAGGACAGGTTTCTCCCCGTTTTCCACATTTCTTCTCTACTTTATCCTAATAATACTAAAATTAATTCTTTCTGAACCGTGAAAGGAAAGGAAATCTGTTTGTCTGGATACTTTAAGGAATCTGTACATTGATTTCTTTGAGAATTTATATATATATATATATTCACTTATATAAATGCTATATGCATATGAATGCTGTATATAACATTTAAATGATAACATCAAATATATCAGGCTTTGTAGTATCTATAAACTTAATATAGTTATAGACTTCAATTCATATTATGCATATAACAGCTTTGAATATTTTATACTTTTCTCCAATTGATGGCATAAAAATCACTGCAGTTTCTAGAAACATAAAGTGATTATTTCATTTTGTCTTACTAATAAATACTTACTGAGTGAAGCATTTTATATGATATCCCAAAGTAGTACCTTAAATTGAATTTAGTAAATCCAGTAACTTAAGCTCCTTTGATTTACCATCTAATCTACATAAATCAAGGTTCCTCTGAGAACTAATTGAAGCTATTTTCTTATTTGAAGTTGAAACAAGTATTTCTGCAATGCAAACCTATTTCATAATAAAATTCTTACTGGCAAATTCTGTTCTCGTATGTAATTGTGATAGTCCTGAAGGCACTTTTAATTTTGTTAGGGGAAAATTGTTGCTGCTACTAGATGCAAAAATCATAAAATAAAGGTTGAATTCCCAATACACACAGAAAAAAACTTATATCTTATAATTTATACCACTGTGTTTTGTCTAATCTTTAATAAAGTTTCCTTTTTGCTTCTGGGTAAAAATCAGACAGTGACAAACTTTTAAGAGGGGATTTTGAAGTATGAAATAAATGCAAGTTAATGTGCATTTTTAGAAATGTTATATTGCTACATGAAAAAAATGTTTTCTTTTATTAAAATATTTGCTTGCCTGCTGATGGTGGCTCATGCCTGTTATCCTAGGATTACAGGAGACTAAGACGTGAGAATCATGGTTCAAAACCAGTCCAGGCAGAAAAGCCAATGAGATAGTTATATCCAATTAACTGCCGGGGCCTACCGGCAGCAAATTGGGGTTCCTGAAATAGGGGGCAGGGACTGGAAAAAATAGAAGAGAGACAAACACATCGGGTCCGGGAGGTCTGCAGCCCAGGTAAAAACTGCAGCCCCTTTTATTCTCAACTCCAGGTTTATATTCCTCCTTGAAACCAGGGAACTTCCGGGTGTTACATTCATATGGTAAATCTCAGGTCATTTAAACAGAATAAGGCCAGAAAACAATAAGACAATAAAGCAATTGTCTGATGCAAATCAAGGTACAGTTTGATTCCACTCTGGCTCCCAACAATTAACCACAGAAAAGTTGGTACTGGAGGTGGAGTGCAAGTGGTAGGGCACCAGTCTCAAGCAAAAAAGCCAGGCAAGGGTGCAAGGCTCTCATAAAAGAAATGGAAATCAAAACAACTCTAAGATTCTACCTCACTCCAGTTAGAATGGCCAGGATCCAGAAATCTAATAACAACAGATGCTAGAGGGGATATGGCCAGGAGGGATCACTACTACACTGCTGGTGGGAGGGCAAACTCATTCAACCACTATGGAAAGCAGTATGGCAGTTCCTCAGAAGACTAAATATAGAGCTCCTCCATGACCCAGCAATTCCACTACTTGGCATTTACCCACTTGTCCAGAAACAAGGACATACTAAATCCACTAACACAACGATGTTCATTGCAGCACTGTTTACCATAGCAAAGATATGGAACCAAACCAGATGTCCCTCAGTTGATCAACAAGATGTGGTATTTATACACAATGGAATTCTATGCTGCCATCAGAAAGAACAACATCGCCCCATTTGTAAGGAAATGGAAAGACTTTGAAAAAATCATTTTAAGTGGAGTAAGCCAGACTCAAAGAAACATAGGCTCAATGGTTTCCCTCATTTGTCATAATCAGTAGAAAGCTTGGGCTCTACTAGAAGTAATTTACAGTAGAACAAATCCTAGATACATAAAGCTATATAGTACGATACTAAATGAAAGGACCTCCAGGCTATAGAAGCAAATGCCATATAATGAGTGATTGTTGTCCTTAATGTATTATGTTATCTCTCATCTCTTTTGCTGTCCCTTGGTTATCTCATATGGTTACAGTATTTTACCTTTTTATCTGATATATTGTATATATGTTTATTTGGTTATTTGAAATTGGATAGGGAAGGGGGGAAAACAAGATGAGGGGTGGGGGTGGGGGAGGGAAATGGGGACCAAGACATGTTTGTGAAATAATGCACCTTCTATCTGGTGAATATAATGTAACCCTTCTATTAATTACAATAAAAAATATATGAAAAAAGAGTGCAAGGCCCTGATTCAAATTCCAGTATTGGCAAACACACACACAAAAATTCATTATATTTATGCAGCAATTTTATCTGTTCCTCAGGTTGAGGGGTAACACAAGTACATGAATTCCAGAAAGTAAACACATGACTTCTACATGATAATAAGTTAATTATATTATGAGTATTACCTTTTATCGTGTGGGGAGTCAAGGCTTTTAGAGAAAATTATCTCAGGCAATGAAGGCCACAGGAAATGAGTTATCTTGTATGATTGGATCTCTCTGACCAAACACTTACCCTACAATATTGCTAAGGCATTCGAATTAAACAACCACAAAAGAAAAAAATGATAAAATAAAACCCTGTTGAGTTAGTAAGAATTATTGTAAGCAATAATTTTGTCATAAACATGTCTATAAAATGTTAGATAAGTGAGTCTCTAGGCAGAATTTGCTACTAGTTCTCCACAAACCCTCTCATTTGTCTAATTAAAAAGAAAAACAGCAGTGAACTATGACACCTATTTACACAGGGCATCAAAATGGATTAACCTCCTTCTTCATAAAACTCAAACTAGTCAAAGTTTTTTTTCCCATCAAGAGCAGTTTTGAGCTCTTTGTTTCTGGAACAGTAACAAAACAGGAAATAAAACAAAATATACAAAAACAGAATTAGAAAATTGCCCTATATACCTGTAATGATGATTACCAACCTGATCAAATTGAGAAGACTATAAACCATGCCTCGAGATTGTTTTCAGAGGCATAACCCGAAAAAAGAAAAAGAAGAGGAAGAAGAAGAAGAAGAAGAAGAAGAAGAAGAAGAAGAAGAAGAAGAAGAACCAGAAGAAGAAGGAGAAGAAGAAGAAGAACAAGAACAAGAACAAGAAGAACAAGAACAAGAAGAACAAGAACAAGAAGAACAAGAAGAAGGCTACCTGGCCTTGGCAGTCAGCACTGAAAAACTCACTGTTGGCCAGATAGAATAAAAGAGGAGAAAAGAGAGAGAGCTAACTTGTCTCTGTTTCTCAGATACCATGATATGAGCTATTTTGTTCATCACTTCCTCCCTGCCATGAAAATGGAAAGAAACCTTTGAAGTCATTGGCCAAAAATAAGTCCTTCAATCCTCAAGTTGTTTCTGCCAGGTATGTTGTTCAGATGACTTAAATTTTGGCCTGTAAAAAACAACTTCAAATTGAAATGCCTTTGGGTGCAAATGTGCATAAACACACACACATTCATACACATATATTTGTATACACGTGCACACACCAGTGCTGGTTTTCCCAGAGTGCCCTAAAATTTCCATAACCTGAAATATTTCAAAGAATTTGTATTAGAAAATTAGTCAGGCTTAGAAGAGGCAAAGGACAAATGGTTTCTCTAGTATGTGGAACATTGATCTAAAAATATAAACATAGATCAAGACATATGCATATGACCTTGGATAGATGTCTTCATTTAGATTCTGTGTGACCCTCGTTACTTGGGACCACAACATATTTTTATGGATCTATCTTTCCGAATCTACTCCTTTTTTGGCAGTCATGGAGCTTGAACTCAGGGCTTGAGTGCTGTCCCTGAGTTCTTTTGCTCAAGGCTACCATTCTACCTACAGCTTCATGACCTGTTTTGAGTAGTTAATTGGAGGAGTTTCACAGGGACTTTTCTGCTTGGGCTGGCTTCACACTGCAATTTTCAAATCTCTACCTCCTGAGTAGCTAGGATGTGGGTGTGAGTCAATGGTGTCTAACCATAATCTACTCTTCATGGTACATCTAATGTGATCCTTTTAATACCTAAGCCTGAATTTCCCCCTCTTGCAGCATAAAACTGATCCCTCCTCCCTACCATTTCTCTTACAATCATGGCCAAAGTTACCAGGAGGATGCAAGAGGGATATGTCATTTGCTTTATGCCTTTGTTTAAACTGTCCACAAGCCACTCCTTTACTTTAGGTTGACATTAATCAAGCTCCTCAAAAATCACAGGTCTGTCTGAGCTGGGAGTTTGGCCTAGTGGTACAGTGCTTGCCTAGCATGAAGACCCAGGTTCGATTCCTCGGTACCACATACATAGAAAAAAAGCCAGGAGGGGCTGGGAGTTTGGCCTAGTGGTAGAGTGCTTGCCTAGCATGCACGAAGACCCAGGTTCAATTCCTCAGTACCACATACATAGAAAAAAGCTGGAAGTGGTGCTGAGGCTCAAGTGGTAGAGCTCTAGCCTTGAGAAAGTCCAAGGACAGTGCTCAGGCCCTGAGCTCAAGCCCAGGACTGGCAAAAAAAAAAAGCCAGGAGTAGTGCTGTGGCTCAAGTGGTAGAGCTCTAGCCTTGAGAATGTCCAAGGACAGTGTTCAGGCCTTGAGCCCAAGCCCGGGACTGGGGAAAAAATAAATCTCAGGTCTGTTTTCTGATTGTGTGTTTGTAAACGTTAGTTGTACCTGGTCTGTTTCTTCTTATACATTCAATAAATTCCCCTGGTTTCCTAATTTCTATTCACCACACAGGTAGGATTTCACTTCATGGGACTTTAAATATAGTACCTTTTTGCCTGTTCATTTGTTTATTTGTGCTAGTAGAGTGTCAACTCAGGGACTTGCCCTCACTCATCTTACTTGTTAGAATGGAGTTCTATCACTTGAGCTGTATTTCCAGACCAGCTTTGTGTTGCTTATTTTGGAGATGGAATCTCACAGACTTTTATCTCTGGGCCAGCTTCAAACCACAATCCTCCAATATCTTAGCTTCCTCAATAGCTAAGATTATAGGTGTGAGCCATTGCCACCTGGCTGGCTAACTGCTTCTTAATCTGATCATGTATAAGTGTGCATGCAGTTTAAAGGAACATGCTTAGTCTAATGCTCAGCCTTTCATCCTTCCTGGGGGAGGGGAGGGGAGTGAGGACATTATTTGTTTACTGCATCCTTGCTAAAACGTTATGATTAAGATACACACATACACATACATGTAACTTTCTCAGCTTTTTTTCTAATTAGTGATCAGCAAAAGGTGATGCTTTTGATAAGTTTTAGAAAATGGGTTTAGTTCCTTGAATATCCTTTTTCTTCAACTGTTACCCATGTGCAAAAGTGAATAAGTTCTAAGCTCACAGTTCAGTGAAGTTTCACAATGTGAATACCTCTCTAATCAGCACCTTCTGTTCCATTCAATATTGCCACATGTGACTACTTAACAGTTAAATTAATTAAAATTAAATATAATGAAGTATTCAGTTCATTTTAATATCCAGACAAAAGTAACTGAGACCAGATTTGCCCCTTTCAACTGAAACAATGGGAGAACTAGAAAAAATGTTTGAAGTATATGATTTTCATTATATTCAATCTCAGGTAACTATGGAAAGTAAATCATGGGAGATGAAACTCAGCAAGGTAGGCCCTTACCATAATCTCAGTTACTGCCTGGATATCTCTAGAGAGCAGTATGGAAAGGAAAATATCAGTAGAGGTCGATGGTCTCTCTGAGTTAAGGAAATGGATCTAGATTTCTGCAGTGTAAGGATAAGTATCTCCTAGGGCAGAATACTGGGAAAAGAGAACTGTCCAGAGAGTGCTAGAAATCAGTGAGCGTTTCCCCTCTGAATATTCAGTTGAATACTTACCAGTACATACGTAGGAGAAAAAAATAATTAAAAGGCACCTAAAGCTAAAAGAAGAATTTCAGGAATGTTTAGTCTGTCTTTTTTATGATCTAACAAAATACTTGAGGCTGGGATGATTTATAAAGAATGAAGGTTTATTTCTTATAATTCTTGGGGTCTGGAACTTCTAATATCCAGAGGCCTATATCAAACAAAGGGCCATACTGTATTAAATCCCTGGTGGAAGACCGAGCATATGTAGAGTGAGAGAAAGGAGAAGGGATCCCAACTCATTTTCTTAACCAATTTGTTCTGGTGCGAAGGAACACTCATTGCACCTGCACTGACACATTAGTCTGGGGGCTCTGTCCTTGTGATTGCATGTTACTCTAATAAATGTGATACTTTAGTAAGTAGTGGTAGAATTATTGGAAAGCCACATTCAAAATAACAAATAAGATCTTGATCTTTATACCACATACATTTTATTTTTATATCACCACACTCAAAAATAACCATTTTTCATAGATTTAAAGTAAAATGTAAAACTTTCAAATTTCTAGGAAAGAACATAAGAGACCCCAATGACAATTTACTAAATATTTTAACCTCTAACACCAAATGCATGGGGCCATGTAAGAAAAACTCTGAACTTGGATTTTATCAGAATCTAAAACTTCTGCTTATTTGATAGACAGGTTTGAGCCAGACATGGTGGCTCAAACCTGCAATCCTAGCTACTCAGGAGGCTGAAATCTGAGGATAATGGTTCAAAGTCATCCCAGGCAGAAAAGACTGTTGAGACACTTAAAAAAATATTATCAGGGTGATGTATAGAGGGTTACAGTTACATTGGTAAGGTGAGTTCATTTTTTTTTTTTTTGTCAGTCATGATAGGGCTTGAACTCTAGGCCTGGGCGCTGTCCCTGAGCTGAAGAGCTCAGGGATACCACCCTACCCCTTGAGCAGCAGTGCCATTTCCTGTTTTCTGGTGGTTAATTGGAGATAAGTGTCTCACAGACTTTCATGCTGAGGCGGCTTCGAACTGTGATCCTCAGATCTCAGCCTCCTGAGTAGCTAAGATTACAGTTGTAAGCCACCACACCCAGCCAATGCTTCTTGAATATCGTTACCCATTCCCATCATTTTTCTCCCACTTTCCATCCACCCACCCCTCCCAAGTTATAAAGGTCATTTCCAACATATCGTTTAGTGAATATTGCTCCTACACTGGTTTGTCCTTTGTCCTTTGTCTCACATCTTGTTTTCCCCCTTCCCTTCGCTGATTCAAATAAACAAACAAATGTATATACAATACACCAGGTACCAAAAAGTCAGATACAGCAACAACAGGATAAATCATAAGGGAAAAAGTAAAAGAAAAAGAATGAATCCAATTATACCAGAAAACTGGAAGTGGTGCTGTGGTTTAAAGTGACAGAGCATTAGCCTTAAGCAGAATAGCTCAGGGATAGTGCCCAGGCCCTGAGTTCAAGCCCCATGACAATCAAAAAAATTTACACGTGCTGGTGCCTGATTATCCAAGCTACATGGGAAATGGTTGGCTAGAGGTCTAGGACAGCCTGTGAGAAGAAGCTATTCAAAAAATACTAAAGAAAAGAATGGCACAAGTGGTAGAATGCCCCCTGAACAAGCACAGTACTGCCCAAAAAGCACTACCCTCCAAAAAGAATTAGCTACAAACTTCATAAAGTATTTACACATTGCAATCAGAAAAATGACACATATCCACAATATATAAAAATAAGATGTAATTCCAAAATCCGCAATAGATACAATATAAAATGATCAGAAGATATAAAGAAACTTTGTAAATTTATGTTTGTTTCTCATTAGAGAAATATGAATGAAAATACCTTAATGAGGTACTACTTACACACCTGCTAGAATTCTCAAATTATAAAAACTGATGATATCAGAGGTGAGTGATGAGCAACAGATTTCTTGCCCATTGCTATTAAACATTCTGGAACCCTCTGGAAGTTTTGAAGAAACTGATACATAATGCCTACCATGATCCGACCATTCCATTGCATGATTTTTGCCCAAACAGCACCAAAACTATGTCAGTCAAAATATTTGTATTTGAAACCTTACTTATACAACCCTGAACTTGAAAGCATTCAAATGCTTCTTAAATGATGAATAAAAAATACTACTTAGTAATAAAAATGGATGAACTACTGAAATGTGCAATGAGGGTAACTAATCCCAGGTAAAAAATGGCACCCAAAAATGCTATTGCAGAATCATTCTACTTCTAAGAAATATTAGAAAGAAAAGCAATGTTATAGAACTAGGAAGCAGATTAGTTGCTTCCTGGTCAGGACGTAGAGAGAAAGAATTGGGTATAAAAAAATGTGATGGAGGACCGGGAATTTGGCCTAGTGGTAGAGTGCTTGTCTAGCATGCACGAAGACCCAGGTTTGATTCCTTGGTACCACATACTTAGAAAAAGCCAGAAGTGGTGCTGAGGCTCAAGTGGTAGAGTTCTAGCCTTGAGAAAAATCCAAGGACAGTGCTCAGGCCCTGAGCTCAAGCCCAGGACTGGCAAAAAAAAAAAAAAGGAAAAAAAACACCACCTTTTCTAGAGCGAATCATGTTGAGTAAGACAAGTCAAGACCTAAGGAACAAAAGGCGCATGGTATCCTTAATATGTGGCTATTAAATCCAAAGAGTACAAGAGCAAGGACTCAATATCTGCATACCCAATGCTATGGACATAGTAATGGAAATATAAACATAACTATATAAATATAAAAACCTATGACTCTATAGACATAATGTTTTATTTTCTAAAATTAATATGTTTCTATGACATACAAACCCTTAGCCTAATTTTGATTAAGTTCTAAATACTAAGTCCCAGTGATTGTAAATAGAGATTCCCTTCTTGAACACTCATTTGTTAAACGTGTCATTTAAAACATGATGTAAAAATCAACGTTAATAAAGAAAAAAATATGAAAAAAAAGATGTGATGGAAATATTGGAGGTGAATGAAAAATGTTCTATGACTAACATGGTCATTAAATGGTAAGCACTTGGAAAGACACTTCAAATTATATATTCATACAGCTGTTGAATTCGATCATAGGTAGAGTATACCTCACTGAAGTTAACAGAAAGTAAATGTAATGGATGAATAGCCTTAAGACGAGGCCAGATAGATACTTTCTTGGATTTTTGTCTTGCCATGAATTTATTCATCAAGTTTTTTCCCTACCTAGCTAAGACTTAGAAGGTGAAATGGCCCTTCTGTATTCATGACTTAGCTCCATCTCAACTTGATCACCTTCCATCCACTCTCCTCTCCTCCATCTCCTTTGAATACTATCTCCATTTTGTATACTGTTTGGTTTTGACTGGTCCCTTCCTCTGAGTCTTTATTTCCCCCCATTTCTTGTTAACATTATTTAGTTGCACAAATGAATTTCATTTTGAATGTCCATATAAGAATATAAAACACCACTATCGGTCTTTTACCCTTTACCCTCTTCTAACAAAACTCAACTGGTTGCACCATTCCAGCCTCACTTTTGTGCATAAAGTATTTTCCCCTTTGTGCCTTTTGATTTGGTCAAGCAAAACAAAAGTATTCATTGGCCATCACATCAGCTTCTGCTCTGTCTCCCTTGTTAGCCAGTCCTTATATAATAAGTTATTCTTTGTTTGGGCTTTGGCTCATACTGTTTCTTTGAATAGGATCTATTTTCTGCCTCTTTTTCATGTGTACACCATTTTCAACTGATGGACACATAAATGTTCTCTTTAAAAATTTCTCTTGGATTTTTTTTTTTGCCAGTCCTGGGGCTTGAATTCAGGACCTGGGTGCTGTCCCTGAGCTGCTTTTGCTTAAAGCTGTAGCTCTACCACTTGAGCCACAGTGTCACTTTCAGCATTTTCTGAGTAGTTTGTTGAAGATGAAAGTCTCATGGTTGTTCCTGACTGGGCTAACTTCTAACTGTAATCCTTAGGTCTCAGCCTCATGAGTAGCTAGGATTACAGGCATAAGCTAGTGGGACCCAGCTGGGTTTTTTTTTCATTTTTTACAACTTAAAGCTAAATAATTTATTTTGTCTTCTCCAATTTGCTCATCCTACATTGTTTTAAAATCAGCTAATTTTAAGACCCTATTGAGGTTACAGACCTAGTATATGGTAAACCAGTAGAAGATAAACTAGTAGATGGTAGTGTGAATAATATAACTGCATAATTTATAAAATATATATAAACTGAAGTAGTTACAGTGCTGATGATAATTCATTTTATGGATGTTGAAATTGTCTTTGAGGAAGCCCTATCTTAGCATCTTCAAAGATTACTTACTTAAGAAATGTCAAACCCCCTGTAGATTTCTCAATATATACCCTGGCAATGCTTACAGGCAGCTTCTACAAGTTATTCAGATTAACCATTACTTTTGGAATTCTGATGAGGAATGGTGCTCAATGTGAAAGCAGTAATGCATTCAGAATGATTTCATATATATCTTACCATCTGATCTGTTTACCAAAAAGCTCAGACACTGCCGTGTTATATGGCTTCATCTGCCTTAAAATGTAAGGAAATAGCTTCCACCTGAGATGCTGAAGCTAGATGGCAGATCATTCTCCGTGTTTTTTTTTTAAATACAGATTGACCACATCCAAGTCAATATCCTCTTGGCTATTAACAATGACCTTTTAGGAGAAGTGATTTTTATATAGGTCATATTAACATAAAAATTAAAGTTTTCATTTTTTCCTTGAAATTACAGGGCTATAATTTTAATAAGGAAGTTACATTTCACCATCAAGAGAACTTTTCCCTTGATAATTCCATTTACAAAGAGTGTTTAGTTGTGCTTTTATATACTGCTTCTCTCATCTTGAATAAATGGATTTTACTGTGTGTGTGTGTGTGTGTGTGTGTGTGTGTGTGTGTGTGTGTGTACATACAGATACTGAAGCTAAACCTCATATTCTCACTAAGCTTTTTATCTGTCTAGGCTGGCTTTGAACTAAGCATCTTCAGATTTCAGCCTCCTGAATACCTAGCTTTACAGGTATGAAACACTACTGCCTAGCTATGATTTGCTCTTTCAATGGACAAAAATAACAATACAACTGCTGTATGTAAGTACCAACAATGTACTTGACAACTAAATGCTCAGACAGGTGTCCAATATCCTGTGCTACAAAGTACCCCCAATTGTTAGGAGGAGGGGAGACGTTTAGTTTTATCATGCATGGTTTATAGAGATTGTCTTCCAAAATCAAGTATTTTATTAGCAAAAAATAGAAAATAGTATCTCCCTCGTTGCTTATAGACAATAACCACCCACTTTACAAATTGCTGATTGAAAAGATCATGGCCATTAACATTTGTTGATCAGCCCCTGGGTACAACAGAAGAAGAGAAAGGAGAACTGAATGACAAAATGAAGGGCAGGTTCTGGAGGTTTTAAGCTGCCTATCAAGACCCTCAGACATACTTAGGTTACTTGGAAGGACACTTAATGAAGTAATTATCCATTTTGAATTAACTGATGCAGTGACAATGTTTGCAAAGATTATTTTTAAAGGCACAGATGCAACATAGCCCTTCAAAGAACTAATGGTCCTAGCTATGCACACAGAGCCCAAACATATAGGAAGTTGTCAACAATATCAGCCAATAAATAAGGTTCAAACAAGTAAAGAAAGCTGTAACATCTATGGATGGGAAGAGCAGGGGAAAGTATCTCAAATTAATTCTTTAAGAAATTCATTTGTTAATCCAAAGGTTCATATGGAACAACAAAAGTCCTAGAATAGCCAAAACAATTCTAGGCAAAGAAAGCAATACCAGACTTCAAACTCTACTACAGAGCCATAATAACAAAAACAGCATGGTATTGGCACAAAAATAGACCAGAAAATCAATGGAACAGAATAGAAGATCCAGAAATAAAACCACATATCGATAGTCAACTTATATTTGACAAAGGAGCCAGAGATATACAGTGGAACAAACATAGCCTATTCAATTATTGGTGCTGGAAAAACTGGGCAGCCACATGCAGAAAACTAAAAATTGATCCCAGCCTGTCACCAGGCACAAACATTAACTCAAAATGGATTGAAGACCTCAATATCAGACCTGAAATCCCGAAACTGCTACCTGACAGAGTAGGAGAGACACTGGAACTCATAGGTACAAGCAAAAACTTCTTGAACAGAGTCCCAGGGTTACAACAGATTGGAGAGATTTTTGACAAATGGGACTACCTAAAAATGAAAAGTTTCTGGATAGACAAAGGCAACTAACTGGAAAAAGATATTTACCAATAATACATCAAACAAATGCTTAATATTCAATATCTACAGGGAACGCAAGAAACTAATCCCCCCAAACCCAACAAACCAATCATAAATGGGCAAAGGAACTAAAGCAAGACTTATCAAAAGAAGAGGTTAAAATGACAACGAAACATATGAGAAAATGCTCATCACCCATGGTCATAAAGGAAATGCAAATAAAAACAACCCTAAGATACCATCTTACCCCAATCAGAATGGCCAATATTCTGAATTCAGACAATAACAAATGCTGGTGAGGATATGGAGAAAGAGGAACCCTACTGCACTGCGGGTGGGAATGTAAACTAGTACAGCCACTCTGGAAGGCAGTTTGGAGGTTTCTCAAAAAACTAAAAATAGGCCTATGATCCCTCCCTACCACTCCTGGCCATCTACCCTGACCATCACAACCCAGGATATGATAAGGACACCTGCTCAGCCATGTTCATCTCTGCACTATTCACAATAGCCAAATGATGGAAACAACGCAGATGCTCCACTACAGGTGAACAGATACAAAAGTGTGGTACATATATAACATGGAATTCTACATAGCCAACAGACAAGATAGAATAATGGCATTCGCTGGGAAGTGGATGAAACTAGATGGAGATTTAAAGTGAGCAACATCTGGTACATGCAAGAGTGAGTGAGGCCTATAGAATAAGGCTTACAGCAGTCTAAGATAAATTCTTTATACTTCTGCTTGTCAGGTTAAAGATGCTTTATGGGCTAGGATTGGGAAATGTTGAATAATAATAAATGTATTTTTCTATGAGGTATTTTTCAAGACTAAATTGTAATTATACTACTATATTTTACTATTCTTTTCTGTTGGTTTGTTTGTGATGACACTGGGACTTGAACTCAGGGCCTGGGTACTGTCTTTTAGCTTTTTTACTCAAGGCTGGTGTTTTTTGAGCCAAACTTTTACTTCCAGCTTTTGCTGGTTAATTGGAGATAAAATTCTCTTGAATTTGTCTGCCTCAGCCTGCTTTGAACTGTGATTCTCATATTTCAGCCCCCTGAGTAGCTAAGATTATAGACAGGAGCTACCAGTACTTATCCTACCTATAGAACTGTGATTCTCAGATCTCAGCCTTCTGATAGCTAGGATTATAGGTGTGAGCCACTGGCACCTGCTTACTTTTCTTAGTAGATGTTGGGATGTATTTTCTTACATTTTTCAATAACCTTCTTCTTGTGCTGGATTTTATTGCAAGTAATCACATGAATTAGGTGACTACCATATGAAAGACATTAGGTAAAAGTGCCTTAAAGAGGGGCCGGGAGTTTAGCCCAGTGGCAGAGTGCTTGCCTAGCATGTACGAAGACCTGGGTTCGATTCCTCAGTACCACATACATAGAAAAAAGCCGGAAGTGGTGCTGAGGCTCAAGTGGTAGAGCTCTAGCCTTGAGAATAGCCCAAGGACAGTGATCAGGCCCTGAGCTCAAGCCCAGGATTGGCAAAAAAAAAAAAAAAAAAAAAAAAAAAAAAAAGTGCCTTAAAGAGCTTATTCTGGGTACATAGAGGCCTAGGAAATAGATAACACAAATGTAAGGCAGCACATTCTTAACCTGTGTGAGAGAGATTGTATATGAGATATGGTTCCGAATAAGAGAGAATTTGCATCTAGGGTGAGACCATAAGTACCATATGTCCTAATTGGTTTTGTCATAGTGCCTAAAATGGCATTAGTCCTTAGGTTTGAGGCCCTTTCCGGAGGTTCCTTGCACAATCAGAAAGAGCTATCATAAGTTAGTTGAAGAAGTTTAGGTAACATAAAATAACAATAAGACTCTACTTTTTACATTCCAGAGTGTTGTAAAAATATATAGGCTTTGATCTGACATTGCCTCTTCAAGTTTCTGAGCAAATATTCATTTATCACTGTTATTTTCACCACAGAAAAAGTATGCAACTTAATAGTGTAACAATATAAAAATAGTTAAAGTACTACATACATGTTTTTATTCAAATTTTGATTGTTTTATCTGCTATATACTCCTCTGCATGTTGTTTTCTTAACATGTGTAATATGTTTCATACATGTGATATACACATATAGTATATTTACTACTATTTATATTTGTATGCATGGAATTTTCATGGAAATAAAATGTAGAAAAGTGTGTTCAGATTTTACTGTAAGCAAAATACATATATAAGTTATCATTGAACAAAACGTTGGCAAAGGATCTTTACTTTCTTAACTTTAGTCTCCAAAGCTTCACAAGTGAGTGTTTTTATCATGGAAACAACCAGAAGAAAAATGTGTTGTTGTTGTCCCTGTTTTCTTTTATTGCTTTTTAAAACATTTCTGTACTTTTGCCTTGAATATATACTTATCTGATTTGGAGAGAAGAAGGAGAATCACAGAAATGGTGAGACAAAGGGCAAAGTAATAAAGCAGTGAAACCCACTAGACGCTACATTGGAAAGGAACTATATGACTTGGTGGGGAGAAGGGGTTGAGGGGGAAAGAACTGAAAGAGAATGAGGGAGAGGTGACACTGTTTGAAAAGAAATGTACTCAAAACCTGGCTTATGTAATTCTAACCCCCCTGTAAATCTTCTTTAAAATAAAAGCAAAAATTAAATTAAAGTTTTAAATGATAAAGAAGGAATGGGGCATGAAGAAATATTACAGCGGGCTTTTAGTGGGCTTGGTTTGGGTGTTTATATGGTTTTGCATCTTTTTTATTTTTTGTTGTAATTAATAGAAGGGTTACATTATATTTGCCAGATAGAAGGTGCATTACTTCACAAACATTTATACTCTTTCTCATGTTTTTGTCCCCATTCCCCCCATCCACTCCCCTCATCTTGTTTTCCCCTTCCTTATCCTATTTCAAATATACAGATAAACATACATACAATATACCAGATAACAAGGTAAGATACTGTAACACTACGAGAATAACCAAGGGACAACAAAACAGATGTGAAAGAACAAAAATCACACATTATATAGCCCTTGTTTCCTGGAGGTGCTTTCATTCAGCTTTATCCTATATGGTCTTATGTATCTAGCTTTTGTCCTATTGTAATCCTCTGCTAGGAAGAGTCCAAGGTTTATACTAATTATAACAAATGAGGGAAACCATTGAGCCTATGTTCCTTTGAGTTGGCTTACTTCAGTTAATATGATTTTTTCCAAGTCTTTCCACTTCTTTATAAATGGGGTGATGTCATTCTTTCTGACAGCAGCATAGAATTCCATTTGGTTTTGCATCTTAACAGGGAGCATTAACTCTAGCACTGAGTATTATCTAAGTGATGAATGCTATCTGAAACTTCCTATTTTGAGCCACCTGTAGTGAACGTTGTGTGTGTGTGTGTGTGTGTGTGTGTGTGTGTGTGTGTGTGTGTGTGTGTGTTACTAGGGCCTTGAATTCAGGACCTGGTGCCACTCCTGAGCTAGTTTTGTTTAAGGCTAGTACTCTATCACTTGAATCACTGCTCCATCCACCTCCAAATTTTGATAGCTAATTAGAGATAAAAAAACCCACACAAACTTTCCTATCCAGGACTACCATTTTCAGATGTCAGCCTCCTGAGTTGTTAGGATTTCTAGACATGAGCCTCTGATGCTCAGCTGTGAATGGGTCTCACAGCCAGACAAAGATCATGCAGGGACTGAATTAAGTCAAAAGCCAACTTCTTGATATACCTATTGACATGATTAAAATCTTAGGAAATCTCCCCAGTATACGTGCATATGAATGAGTATTGTAGGCAGATAAAAGAAAAAAAATATGGGGCTGGGAGTTTGGCCTAGTGGTAGAGTGCTTGCCTAGCATGCACAAAGACCTGGGATCGTTTCCTCCATATCACATACATAGAAAAAAGCCGGAAGTGGTGCTGAGGCTCAAGTGGTAGAGCTCTAGCCTTGAGAAAGTCCAAGGACGGTGCTCAGGCCCTGAGCTTAAGCGCAGGACTGGCAAAAGAAAAGAAAAGAAAATACAAAAGAAAAATTGCAGTCAGTCTTCTGTCAACTGTGTGTTGAGCATCCAATCCCTTGTCAGCACCATGTTATACCCCAGCCATAGGAGAGGAAGGAATAGAAGTGATGCTCCTGCCCTGACTAAGCAATCACTCAGGTGAGGAGAGTGGCATTATGCAGTATGGCCAGTGGCATAATGAGCCAAGTGCATGCTCGATATCACTAGATATTGGCTAAGTGCCTACTCTGTTCTGTGTACCCATACATGCTAGCAGTATTGTCATCATCCTTACCAGCCCAAACCCCTGCCCTACTGGAGTTTACACTGAGTGAGGAAAGAGGAAAAATGAATTAAAATAAAATGCAAGTTAAGTTAAATAGTGGTAAGTTCTAGGGGGTGGGGAAAGGAGATAAATACTTTCAGTTTAGAAAGTTAAAGGATGGGGAGGTAGAAAGTGGGTGAGGAAAGTGAAGCTGAGAGTGTTTGGTGAAAGACTGGAGGGAGAGAAGGGAGTGAACCATGAGAGTAAGTTGAATTGCAATGATAGGTAAAAAAAAAATACCCATAGTAAGCATGTTGAAGTAATCAAGGGACTGAGAAGGAATAGGTGGACAGAAAAGATGAGGTGAGAAATGTCTGGGATCTATATACACTTTGAGAGCAGAACCAACAGAATTTACTAATGAATTGAACATATGTATCACAGGAAGATAAAAAATGTAAAGGTGTCTAATAATTTTAAAATATGATTGAGGAAAATCTGAGTTTCCATTACATGAAATGAGGGAAAAGGGAGGGTCCGGAGTTAAATGCTTTATAAGTGAGATTCACAATTTCTGAAGGGTATGTAAACAGGGTATCTAGACAGAGGGAAGAAGGAATACAGATGAGAGATTAGATTGTGATGTAGCATTCAGCATTCAGATGCTGCTAAAAGTGATGGTACAAGACAATATTTTTAAAGAGTAGATATAGTTATATTGTATATACTTACAGAAAAAAGGTCCCAGAGAATGCTATGAGACTGGGAATTTGAGATTGACCCCTCTAAAGAAGAGAAAAAAGGAGTGCTTGAGGTAGGAATGAAACTAGGAAATTATCCTATTTGTAAGAAGTGAAATGGTTTCACAGAGGTAGGTGGATGACCCTCCAGTGCTGTAGGTAGGCTGGGAAGAGGTATGACTAAGCAACCAACTAGATGTAAACACACAGAAGGCATGGATGAGCACGCCAGAGGCAGTTTTATAGAAGAGATGGTACATATGCCTCGGGTAGGTTCATGAGCATCCTAGGGGGTGAATAACTCTTCCAAGAGTTTTGGCGTTTGTAAAATGCAGAAGAAAAAAAGGGGGGAGGAGAGAAACATGGAACAGATGGAGAAAGAAATGGTGTCCAGATGGCATTCACATTTTTATTTTTAATATGAGAAAAATAACAATTGGTTGTATCCTTATAAGGGAAAAACAGAATATAGAGAAAACATGGATGCAGGAGAGAGAGAGATGATTGCTGAATAGAGTGAGGACAATGTACACAGGCCAAAGATAGCTAGTGGGGGGAGGTCTCAGGAAAAACAAGGCCTTGTGTGCTTTGGAAGCAAGAATCCCAGGGAAGCAGCAAGAATGATAAAGGACATACTGCGCAAAGAAAGGGCAGCAGGGCTAGGAGTTTGGCCTAGTGGTAGAGTGCTTACCTAGCATGCCCAAAGACCTTGGTTTTATTCCTTGGTACTACATACATAGAAAAACCCAGAAGTGGTACTGTGACTCAAGTGGTAGAGATCTAGCCTTGAGAAAGCCCAAGGACAGTGCTCAGGCCCTGAGCTCAAGCCAGAAGAGGAAGAAGAAGAAGAAGAAGAAGAAGAAGAAGAAGAAGAAGAAGAAGAAGAAGAAGAAGAAGAAGAAGAAGAAGAAGAAGAAGAAGAAGGGAAGAAGAAGAAGGGGAAGGGGAAGGGGAAGGGGAAGGGGAAGGGGAGGGGAGGGGAAGGGGGGGGAAGAGGAAGAGGAGGAGGAAGAAAGAAGGAAAGAAAAAAGAAAGAAAGAAAGAAGGAAAAGAGAAAGAAAGAGAGGACAGCAGACACTAGAGAATGGTGCTGATCTAATTGTAGCTTTCTGACAAACTGCTCTATTGTGTGGGACATCTTCTGAGATATTATAGTAGAGAAATAGGATGTTCCCTAACAGTCTGCCTTGGGGCGGAGGAGAGAGAAAAAAAATGTCCAACCATTTGTACGTTCCAAGTGTCTCATCGATAAAAAGGTTCAGGTAAACAGGAGGTATTCACACATGTATGTACTGCAAACATATATTACCAAATAGATTATTGTTTTAAATTCTTGTTCATCCGGTACAAGTTTCAACTTGTCTTATAACATGGATCTTCTAAATATCTGATGAGCTAGGGTTATGGAAGTACAAAGAAAGAGGGGAAAATATATATTGATCGTACAAGGAGATTTCATTTAGACATGTTCATATGTGCATAAAAGATAGTCTCAATCAAACTCTTATAAATACTGTGAAACTCAGATACATGAGAAATTACTGATGTCCCTAATCAAAGTCACAGTTAAGAGGCAGTGTGGCTCAAATGGTAGAGTCCCAGCGTAAGCAAAGAAAAAAAATAAAAGCAAAAAGACAGTGCCCAGGCCCTTAGTTCAAGACCCAGTTACTGAAACCAACAAACCAACCAACCAACAAACAGAACCCCAAAACAAACAGAACAGAAAGTTACAAGTAGCTCAATGAACAGAGCAGAAAACATGCAATTCAAGTATGTGCACAAATAGGATGGGTATTTATAATTTAGTTGGTAATAGACTGCCTTGCCTTTAGCTTCTCTGCTATGGCTTTCGAGCTATCACATCAAAAGGGAATTTAATGGAACACACAGAATATTTAGTATCTTTAAAGAAGTATCCTAAGAGCACACTTAGAATTCTACAAACACAACCATGCACATGCATGGATACTCATAACTTTTTCATGGAGGCTATGTACAAGGCAAAATGCAAAAATCATAATAAAACCAATTACTATTTTGACAGCATAAGTTCTCTCAATCTATATAGGCATCTCTGAAAATTCAGACAGTAATGTTTTAATACTTATATCTGTAGGTGTTTAGCCTTCTCGTGCATAATGAACATACAGGTGGACATAATGTCATCTAAAACTATAGGGAATTACAAACAGATTTGATTGAGTTACGATATCTATTTTTTAAAATCCACATGGGAAATACTCCAATTGTAGGCATTCATCTAAACTTATTAATCCTGTTGTGTCTATCTTGAGTGTCTTAAATTGCATCTCAAGGACCCACCAATAATTTTGTTCATTCTTCAGTCTAAAATATCTGCATGACTGCTGCCCTCCTCATTCTGCTAAAAGCTATGGAGAACACACACAAAACATAGTATCTACTCTTGGGAGGGTCCCAGAGCAAACTTGTGAAAACTGTATTTCTCCCTCCATTCCCCATGCACAGAAGGTAATTGGCTGAGGTCCAGTAGACTTCTTAAATGGAAGAAGGGGTCTGGGAGAACAACCTGAATCATAAATGCTTCCATCATTAGCTATTAAAATATAGTGGAAAATTAAAGTCAGTGCCTGCCCGACAGGCTATGGTCCACTGAAGGGATGGGAAGCGGTATGCCTTTTTTAATTATTCCCATGGAACTGAGCACATGTCTAGCCATGGCCTTTTCTTTTACTATTTTCCAAATAATGAGGACTCTAATTGCTTCAGCTGGAGTAGCTCATACTCATTCAAACACTTGGCTGCCAGTATTCTTTCTTTTACTTCCTTTCCCTCATTCTCCCATTCGGTACACATACGCTCCCCAAACGCCCAGCCCCTTACCTCTTTGGGGGTTTAAATTTGATGAAGGTCTGGTTTTTCCACCCTTAGATTTTTTTAAGTGCTTGAATTAAATCATACTTTGCTTTGGTCAATCATCCAGGGAGCTCTTTAGGAATTGGTGAACCATTTTATTTACGACTCCAGCTTTCCACCTGCACTGACATGGTATGGAATTTACAGCTATACTGAAAGCGTTATAACCATCACCTCAGAAATTCCACATTTTCCTTAGCTGCATTATTATGGAGCATTTGTCAGGGCAGCCAATTGTTGTGCCAGCCTCTAATTGATTTATATTAGCATCTGTAGGTAGCAAGGTGGGGGTGAGGGCAGAGGTGAGCCTGGGCCTCCTTCTCACTATCCAATCGCAGAGCTTCTCAGAGACCAGGTAAGCCCAATGGGATTCGCAAACAGAATCATGGGAGGAAGTTTATGTTTTCCAAATCCATTTTGATTTGTTTTTATGCAATATTTTAAAATTACACATGTTAACAAAGCCAGTATACACTTCCATTATTTCTGAAAAGGATAAGGAGCTTATCTTTGCCTTCTTAGCTCTAATGAACCTGACTCCAAAAGGTAAGCTTTGTGCTGGATGTAGCTCAATGGCAAAGCACTTGCCTAGCAAGTATAACATCCTGGGTTCAATCCCCAATATCAAAAAAGAAAAAAAAGGTGAAGCAGCGATGGAGGTAATAAAACCAAGAATTTCCTTCAAAGTTTACCCTTCTGAAAGCCTACATTTACAAAACAGCAAAACTCCTGAGAGTTAGGTTGAATAGCTTGTAGTTATACTTAGACCCTCCTTCCCTTAGATTAGAAAACGCATTGATTACTTATTTAGCAATAAGTCTGAGGTTAGGTCCAAGTTGAGAGAACCTGAAGAAACTGATGAAAGAAGATCCTGGTAAAAATGTTCAGGATAGCCAGATGCTGGCACCTCATGACCGTAATCTTTCTTAGAAGACTGGGAGCTGAGGACCATGGTTCAAAGCCAACCCCAGAAAGAAAAGTCTGTCAGACTCTTATCTCCAACTGACCATCACCAAAAAACTGGAAGTGGTACTGTGGCTCAAAGTGGTCCAGCTCAAGCAAACACCCAGGACCAAAGGAGGGGGGGGGAAGAGCTCAAGACATTCCACTCTTACGCAAGCTAGTAGGGAGTTCCCAGTGTGCCCTCACCAGTGTGGTTATACTTAGGGGCATCCATGGTCCTTACTAATCCCGTCAATGTCATATCTGACCCTGTGAACACATTTAGATGATCAGCTGGGGGCCTCTCCAGCTATGTGGGTGCTCAAGGCGTTTCCCATTGCCACCCCGAAGCATTCCACAGGGGGTGGGCTCTGTGACACTGGAGATGGGGGTAGTCTGAGTTTGGAGACTATGGAGCTGTAAGAAGAAAGGAAGCACATGGCTGTAGCTGGCCCTCTGGTGGAAAGGCAACCTCCACCAGTGGCATTAACGCTGGCAAAATCGACCTGCCCAACAAAGAACTGTTCTGTCAGGCAGGCTGAGGCGCAATGCAATGTTCTGCATTGACCCCTGCGTCTGGCTCACAGTGCTGCTCTTGGTTCAGAGCATTCCTGTGTCCTTCCTGGGGAGATAGGTACTTTGGTCAAAACTTGCCTATTACAGCAGCTTGGTCTTGGCCTATCTTCGTCTGAGTGCACCTTGATCAAACCACAGTGGGCCGTGGTGCTCCTTGGTGCCTAGCTGCCCGAATCCTGGTTCTAGATTCCCACAGTTATACATGTATTGGTCATGGCACAAAGCCTTGCTCACTCAGTGTAAATGGCCATGGTGTGCCTTAGCTGCAAGTGTTCTGACTTTCTCACATCTGGTATTTTTGTGGGTGAAGAGTAGCAGGTTTGGGCTGTTGCAGCCCTCACGTGCCTTGTGGTTGGGTTACAGAGTAGCCAGGATGCTTTATTTGCATCATGCCTGATGGTCACCATGTCTCTGGCTACTATGTACTGACCCAGTACAGTTGGGGTCACTGTGTGCTCAGATCTTGGCTTATCTGGGTCTCAGGATGCCCTGGGCACAATGTGACTTGTGGTACAAAGTAATCAGAAAATATTGTAGTTATGCTGCTGTTGTGGGAGAGGGACGAGGGTATCACAGGCACTTGAAATGATTAGTATTCATACGTGATTGCTTAGATCTTACATGTCTCCTAACAGCTTTTGTGTTTAAGATTTCATCCCCTACATTGTGGCACTATTGGAAAATGGTGGAAAGTTTTAAGACCTGGGGCCTATGCCCAGTGCAGTCACTCAAGCCCGGAATCCTAGAAACTAGAGGTAGAGATCTAGCCTCTTGGCAGAGGCAGAAAGAGGTTTGTGTGAGGCCATCTCAGCCAATGACAGGAAATGGTGCTTCATGCCTGTCATCCCCAGAGACATGGGGAAGGCCCAGTTGGAGAATTCCATTCCAGGCCATCGTAGCAGGAAGTAAGAATCTACCTCAAAAATAACTATTGCCAAAACAGGGCAGAGGTGTGGCTCATGTGGTGTAACACCTGCTTAACAAGAACAAGGCCCTGAATTGAATCCCCAGCTGTGTTCCCCACCCCAGGCAAAGGAAGCAGTTAAGTCATGGAAGGGGTACTGGCACTTCCCCAATTTGCTTCTCAACCACAAGGAGGTGAGCAGCTCTGCTCCCCCATCCCCTCTACTCCCTGCCATTGAGGCACTGCCTGGCCACAGCCCCAGAAGCAATGGAGCTTTTGATTGTGAACGGAGATTGGTAACCATGAGCCAACAGAAACCTTTCCTCTTGATAAGTAAATTTTTTCTTCATGGCAAAAAAAGTCAGAGTTACTCAGCACAGTAAAGAAGAAATTGTGCCTCAGAATGTTGCAGTGGGCAATTTGGACACACACACACACACACACACACACTTAGATGATAGACAAATCCTCACAAACATCAAGAGATATGTGGAGTCTTTTATCACTGACATCTATTCTGATTCTGAGAATACTTCAGAGTCATTTTATGAGGAAGGCAACTCTATCATAATAGATAAATGGAGGGTCTAGTTTCACCCCTGGGATCTCATCAGCCTTCATGGGAGTCTGCACCTCACCATGTTTATATTATTTCCCCTTGGTCTCCTCAATATGCCTGGGATAAAAAGTGTATTTCATGGTTTAAGTCATTTCGTGTTTAAAAAAAAAACTATTATCCATGTTTGACAAGTGAGAAAACAAGAAATAATTTCCAGAGACATTCAGATTGTAGTTTTAAAGTTGGATGAGTTCCCAAATCTTTGTCTTCCAAAGCATGATCCTAAAGATGATCATAAATGTGACACCACAGAACGAGATAAGGACGTAAAGCAGTAGGTCTTATTGTTCCATAACAGATCATCTGACTTTTTTTTACTGGTGGATATAAAATCAGGTTATTTAATGATAGTAAGAGTGAATAAAATCATAGTGTTAATGGAAGGATGTCTTTAAAAAATAGCTCTAATATTGAAATAGAATAGGGAAGGGGGGAAAACAATATGAGGGGTGGGGTGGGGGAGGGAAATGGGGACCAAGACATGAGAAAGGGTATCAATGTTTGTGAAGTAATGCATCTTCTATCTGGTGAATATAACCCTTCTATTAATTACAATAAAAATATATGGAAAAATAGCTCTAAATTATCCTATTAGACAAGTTCAATCACTATAATTCCTGGGAATGGGAAATCCAGATAAAACATTTGACAATAATATTTGATTTTGTTCCCTTTGAAAATACTAGGCAGCACATTTATTATATTATTGGTTATAAATTTTGACCATGTTGTCAAAAGGATTAAAATCCTTCATTGTGTACAAACACACATCAGTGAATTATATACTTTAAAAGAGTGGATTTTATATCATGCAAATAATACCATCAAAAAATAAACTTTTGGGGCTGGGAGTTTGGCCTAGTAGTAGAGTGCTTGCCTAGCATGCACAAAGACCCGGGTTCGATTCCTCAGTACTATATACATAAAAAAAAGCTGGAAGTGGTGCTGAGGCTCAAGTGGTAGAGCTCTAGCCTTGAGAAAGTCCAAGGACAAGTGCTCAGGCCCTGAGTTCAAGCCCCAGGACTGGCAAAAAAAAAGTTATAAAAAGGGCCCAAGGCTTGACACAAGTAGTAGAGTGTCAGGATACAGGAAACCTTGAGTTCAAACACCAAAAATATGATCAAAACTATACATGATGTCATATATATATATGTATATATATGAACTATTTCCCATGTTTTGTGAAGATCAGTGATGGTATGAGGTCCATGGAGTGTGATCTAATAGAATGGCACATTTAGTTTCAAGCATTCTTCCTCATACATAAAACAAAAGGATTACAAGGCTTGAAGTGTATGTCAATGGTTAGAGCAATTACCTAGCATGTACAGGTCCTGAATTCAATTCCTAGAACCATTTAAAAAATAAGTAAATCAATGAAGAACTACACTTGGCTTTCCACTTCAGTTATTTTAGTGTTTCTTAATACCCACCTACTAGCTCACAGTTAAATAATCTGAAGTCTCAGGATGTGTTCTCTTCCTCTAAGCATCAAAGAGAAATCAGGTTCAATGCCAGTGATTCAGATGGCATCTAACCTTGAAGTTTCAACGCATACTTGGAGTAGACGGTTAGAATCAACCTGACAAGTCCTGTTCTCCCATTTCAGGCTGTGATTTAAAGTTTTGTGCTTCTGTCTGGAAACACGGAATCCTTTAAGAAAAGTTTATTGTTCAAAACACATCTGGCACACATGAACAATAAAATGTTGGAAATGTGACCATCTGATAAAGCAAAGCATAGGAAACTACTTTGTCCTCATCGCTGGAAGAGAATGGGTGGATCCATTTCTTGCCTTGGCCCATGGCATCTTAGTGAAAGGGGAAAAAGCTCACAGTAGGCTGGGTTCAGGCTTCTGACTTGCATACAGCACTGCCTGAACACACTAAGCAGGAAAGCTTTGCAGGGAGCCATTTTCAATTCAGTGCCAAGAACAATGGCATAAACCTGCACCTTCAACTCGTGAAGGCACAGATTATTCTCATTTCATTTTTAATTAATTTTTATTGAATTTATTTTCATTTTTATTTAATTCCTTTCAGGACAATTCATCTTAAGCAATAGGGGCTTTCTTCAAGCTACATGTATGCACAAGAAATTCCTGAGGGAAAAAGGCGAGTCTTATCGTGCATTACCAAGTTTAGTAAGCTTATGGCATTTATGAAAACTATGTCATCATTTTAAAAATAGGAGTAAGCCCATCTTCCTTGGTTGTGTATAAACACGTCTACCTAACCTTGTTTAAAAACAAATGTTTTCAGGGGAGCCATGGCTCATGCCTGTAATTCTAGCTCTGGAGGAAGCTGAGATCTGAGGATTTGCAATTTGAAGCCAGTTCAGGCAGAAGAGCCATGAAACTTTTATCTCTACTTAAGCAGCAAAAAAAAAGGAGTCAGAAGTAGAGTTACGGTTCAAGTGGAAAAGCACAAACCTTGAGCAGAAAAAGCAAAGGAACAGAGCCTCGTCCCCCAGCCACATACCAAAAAATAAAAATGTTTTGAGTGGTTTGAGTGGCCAAGTAACAGATTCAATTCTTAGTTACTATGGAAAATGATGAACAAATTAGGGAAATGTCTTGTTAATTGTTGAACAATGTTGTATAATGATGACTTAAAAGAGCCACTCATACACATTCATGCAACAGAAAAATCAGTAAAATCAGAAAAGAATTCTACCCACTGCAACCTGAGCAGTGGCTGGGTCAAAATTTACCCATTAGAGGTAGGTCAGCTGTAGGAACTCGAGCTAAGCCAACTTACTGCTTCAACACAGGAACCAGGAATGGAAACCAGGTAAGCAAGGGTGTCATTGTGACTAAGGAGCATGAGCTGAAACCACTTGTATTCTTTTGCCCCAAACAGGAAGAGCAAATCTTGTCTGTAGACCTAAAAATGAATGTATCTCATGTCTATAGTTTCTTATATAGAGTGCATTTATACATAACAACATGCTTGGAGAATGTGTACACTTGGATACATATGGTCACTTTTACTTGTTTTTGTGTTATGCACATGTGTGCACATGTATGTATATATGTTTATGTGCATATGTGCCAGTATTGGGGCTCGAACTCAGAGCCTCATGCATATCTGCAAATCTTGCTTAGCTTTTCCCCTCAAGGTTAGCATTCTACCACTTGAGACACACTTCCACTTCTAGCTTTTGTGTAGTTAATTGGGGATAATAGTCTTTCCACTTGGCTGCCGAGGCTGGCTTTGAGCCATGATCCTCAGATCTCGGCCTCCTGAGTAGCTAGGATTACAGGTGTGAGCCATTAGCTTGGCTTTTTTTTTGCTTGTATTTTAATGAACTAAATATATTTTGATCTCAAAATATATTTCAAAGACAGAATAATATGAATGAACTAATTCAGTCTAAAAATGTGCTGAAAATGATCAAAATTATTTTTGGATGAATTGGGCTTGGCACCAAAATGATATGTTTTATTAAATGTAATGTGCAAAAAAATTAAAATGAAGGGACATCTATTCAAAAAAATTACAAGGCAGTGAGTACTATTTCAAAGGCTTTAGTATTCATGTTTCAATAAAAAGAAATCTGGCATTATAAAAATACATAAAATAGTCATGGATTTATACCATTAATTTACATAAGATACTTTTTTTCTTGCATAAAAAAGTTATACAATACTTTTAAAGGTATTTCTTGTAGGAAAGTTACTCCCAGTATAAAATTTTTTTATAACTTTTTGTAATTTGGATTCATCTGTATAAATAAAGCAATTTATCCCTTTTAAAATTCATAACTCCATTTAAAAACATAAGATTCTGTCTCTTTTAAATAAAGGTCCGTGTGAGGTAGTATGTTGAAATTGTCCTTTCGTCCCATTCAGTCTATGTGTCCGAGTCATAAGACTGAAAATTTGGAGTCCTGTAGTTTTCTAGGCTCTGTTTATAGGTATGTGTGTGATTTTCTTCCTGAAAATCTGTATTTTCTTTCTCACTTCCCTCTGACCGTAAGTCCAAGTTGGGGGAGGAGGGAGTTTTCAAGGGCAGTGCTCTGGGCTGACAATCCAAGGGTTGAACAAAGCTGGAAGGGCTGTGGAGATATGGTCTCTGTAGAGGCTTCCCAAATGTACCTGGAAGAACAAGAGCTCATGAGCACCTGGGTCCTTTTACCAACATGGTAATACAACAAAACCCTGCAAAGGATGAAGCACCTTACCACACAGGTGTGCACAAGAGTTTCCTACAAGAGCCTAACACAGGGCCGGGAGTTTGGCCTAGTGGTAGAGTGCTTGCCTAGCATGCACGAATCGGTAACACATACATAGAAAAAAGCCGGAAGTGGTGCTGAGGCTCAAGTGGTAGAGCTCTAGCCTTGAGAAAGTCCAAGACCAGTGCTCAGGCCCTGAGCTCAAGCCCAGGACTGGCAAAAAAAAAAAAAAAAAAAAAAAAAAAAAAAAAAAGAGCCTAAGATGGACCTCCAGTGGAGGTGCATTTATGCTATTGGATACATCGATTATAGGATGTATTTTTTTTGTCTGCTGAATAAATACATCCCTTCTTTTTCATGTTCTGTGACCAACTGTAATATTAATCATGACACCATGCATTTTTGAAGTTGGCCAATTCCTTGCTTTAGGTTTGACAGCCTAAGGGTTAGATAATAACCTTATATGAGGGTTTAATTGAATAGAGGATATAACAAGTTTCAAGGGCTAGGAATGATGATACATGTCTATAAAAGAATCCCAGCTACTTAGGAGGCAGAGATCATAAGGATTATGATTCAAGGCCAGCCCTGGGCAAAACCCACAAAACTCTATGTGAAAACATAAAGCGGTAAAGGAATGAAGAGCTAGTTGGCTGAAGAGCAGGCATGAGGAACTGCCTAAGAACTTCAGTACCACCCAAAAGCAAAAGCAAACATTCTTTATTTCAAAATAATCCTCCTCCTTCTCCTTTGCTTCTCTATCTTTTTCTTTTAGTCTTTTATTTATCTGTTTGTCTGTTTGGTAGTCCTGGAACCAACCATCAACCACTGGAGATTTCATTTTACATACTTCCACTTTTGAGGCAGGGTCTTCCCTGCTTCTGCCCTAGGCTGGCTTTGAACTTGCAGTTTTCCTGCTTTTGCCTCCTGAGTAAAACAAGGATCACAGGCATGAGCTTACCACCATAGCCTTGTAATATACATTCAAGTTGTTTCAAGAAGAAATATAACTAATCACACGATAAGACATGAAAAGTTCTTAAAAAGCTAGACAAAATGATTTAAAATTCTATGGAAAAGGAAAAAAAAAAGAAATTTCAAAAGGGAAAGAAAACACCATGGCAAGCTGTGGCTCTTTTTTCTCGTGTGGCTCCATTCATTCTCATTGTTCCCATGGAAAGACCAAGGAAAAAACAAAAAACAAAAAAAACAGGATGGAATCTGGGTGCTGTGAGCCAGCGTCTCTCACCAGCACTGGGCTGGAAGCCTCTGGAGGCCTCCCTGCCCCTGGCTGCAGGTTGCCCAGCCTGTCTGCCTGAGCAGCTGTTGCTAGGTAAGATGCTCTTTTCTACCCTCCCACCACGGGTTCAGTTAGAAGCCACCAGACACACCAAACCACAGTCATGCAACACACGCAACTCCACCCCAAAGGCCGCTGGGGCCTCAAACCACTTTTTCCACATGGCTGACAAGCTCTGCTCCGAAGTCATTCCCCAAACTCCTGCTTCCCAAATGCCACCCACTGTGTTACCCAGAAAGTGCCCAAGGCTTGGCTACAGATTAAATCCATCATCAAGTAAAAATCCCCCGTCTTGGCATTTATTTAGAAACAGCCATACGAAGAGGTTATTATGAAGATGCTGTTAAGGGAAAATTCACTTTCACAGGTTTGGTATTCCAATGTTCAGAGTTGGGAGATGGGGCCAGAATAAGAAATGTAATCATTTGTTGGGTGGCAGTGACTAGCGCTCATAACCCTAGTATACTCTGGAGGCTGAGATCTGAGGACTGTAGTTCAGAGCCAGACAATCTGCAAGACCAGCAAAATGCTGGAAGTGGAGCTGTGGCTCAAGTGACAGAGCAGCAACCTTGAGTAAAACAAAACAAAACAAAACAAAAAAAAGCAGCGAAGGAACAGTACCCAAGCCCTAATTACTGGCAAGCCCCAGAACTGACACAGAACACAAACCTAATTGATTTCACAGACTTACCCATGAAAGAATTACTGGAAGCAACAGATGCTGGTTCTAGACTCGTACTGAAATCTAGAGAGGACTTGTTAAGAGGCAGACTTCTCAGTGCAGGACCTTCGTTTTGGGCGTAAGTGGGGTTCATCAGCTTCTTCCCGTGGGAAGGCCAGGCTCCATTACTATAGCTCCGTTCGCAGGACTCTTCCACAGGAGGTGGACATGGACAGCAGTCCTTCCTCTTCTGGAGACCAGGCTCACAGTGCTCCATCAAAGCAGTCCTTGCATCAGGACTGCAACCTTTGCAAGTTAGGATCCACATGAGAAGGAGACACAGTTAGTACTTGCAATAGTCTCCCTGGGACTCAGATGAGTTCCTGGCAAGAAAAACCACCTTACCTGGATGATAGGCTTCGAAGAGATCAGGGCCATACACATTCGCCTTCAAATACACAGGGCTGGAGGAGCTCAGAAAAGGGCACAGGAATGAGTCCGTGGTGGCTTCCACATCAGCCTCACTGCTGGTATCCATGTGGCAGGTCCCTTTAAAACACACGTTGGAGTCACACATTTTCTGTCTTGGAAAGTGGTTTGGGGTAGAACCTGATATCAAAATTGTTTACAGGGATGGATTTCTTTCCAGCGTATGGAAGCCTTTGACTTCCTAAGTGGGTGAATGTGGGAGCTGATGAGCTGCTGGGCGAGGTGGCCACCTTCCTGCTGGCTCCTTCCTGTCTCTAAGGGAAACTGGCTCTGTGTGTGGTCCCCAACAGCCAAAGCAGCCACTGTCTGAATTCCATCTGTCAGCTCTGGCTCCTCCCTACAAGATGTCACAGGTGACCACAACCAGGAACTGCCATGTGACCAATGAGCCGTCAGCTCATTCAAAGACAGGCGTAGTCAACAACAACTATCTCTAAGTGATGGTGGTTCAAGCTCCTAGTCCTAGCTACTTAGGAAGCTGAGGTTTGAGGAACATGGTTCAAAGCCAGCCTGGGCAGGAAAGTCTGTGAGTCTTATATCCTGATTAACCACCAAAACCCCACAAATGAAGCTTTGGCTCAAGTGGTAGAGCACTATCCTTGAGAGAAAAAGCTAAGGAATTGATAGTGTCCAGGCTTTGAGTCTACACACATACACACACACACACACACACACACACACACACACACACACACATAAAAAATAAACAAAAATACCCAAATCCTTCCCCTCACAACATCCCATGAATGGTTCAATTAAATGTGAAAGGTGTTATGCTTATTAGACTTGGATGCTGCCATCCACGGACTGGAAACATTGTCACTCAGAAGCAAGACCCACCCCTGAATGGGGAAAAGTCTCTGCTGTCTGCCACCACTTTTGTTGAAGCAGACGTGCACCTTTATGTTTAGTTCTCATCTATCTCGGCATAGCCCCTTTCCCTGTTTTGCTGAAGAAGGGGTTGTTTATTTCATTGCTGACTACACTGTGAAGCTGAAGACAAGTACACCTGCCCCACCCCCAACCAGGAAGCCTGGCACACAGCTAATACTCAATAAATACTTGAGGTAAAAGATGATTAACTGTGTGAGAAAATTAACACCAATAATTTCCACTTGTGGATCACTCAATGGGTGCCACACACTGTGTACTTTTCAATTTTCCATTCTTTTTTTTTTCTTTCTGTGCTGGTACTGGGGGTTTGAATTCAGGACCTCAGGTTTTCACTCCAGCTCCCTTGCTAATAAAAAGCCAATACTCTATATCACTTGAGTCACACCACTAATTCTGGTTTGGGTTTGCTTACCTAAATTGACTCTGAACCACGAGCCTGGGACCTCAGCTTCCAGAGTAGCTAGGATTATAGGTGTGATGCCTGGCTTCCATTTATTTTTTATAAATATTTAGCCAGGAAAGACTGCCACTGTCCAATGTCTATAGGGCTAGGACCCAGCCATTCAGGCAGCCTTCCTTACTACCCTCAAATCTACACACCATCTAAAGCAGGGGTGGCAATCTTTGCATCCTTACTCCAGTCTGGTTGTATAAGGCCTTTACCATTTAAGGCCTACATCATTTGATTTGTAACAAGTCAGAGATATTTATTTTTCCTATGCTCCACGTTGGTTGCCTAAGACCATCTGCCTATATTGAGCATTTTGTATGGCCCTTTAGATGATGTTAAAAGATTCAAAATGGCCCTTGACAGAAAAAAAAAGAAAAAAGAAAAAAAAGTCTCACCCTTGTAGGCTCAGAATTAAGAGTTCTCTAATGGGGTGATTTCAAACCATTTCCCTTTGGTGAATGAATATTCACCAAAGAAACATTCACTGAAGACATATAAAGGAAGTGGCCCAGAGGGATTCAACTCCACTTGACCTATTAGTTTTCTTTTATTGCCAGAAATGAAGACTTCTTGATTTTTTACCCTAGTATTTGAGAAAAAGACCTGAAAATTATAGAATTTCAACTTTACTAGTGATCTTGTGTCAGCTCTTGCTAGTGCATCAATATCTTGTAATAGTATTACATCTATTTCCCTGTATCATTTCAGAACAATTACCAGCCTTAGTCATGTCATTTCATGTCCTATTTATGGACAGTACTGGGGTTCTTAACTCAGATACTCACATGTGCTAGGCAGGTGCTTTAGTACTTAAGCCAGGCTCCTAGGGCCCCTCCCCAAATACACACACTTGAACTCTGGGCCTGGGCACTGTCCCTGAACTCTTCAGCTCAAGGCTAGCATTCTACCACTTGAGCCACAGTGCCACTTCCATTTTTTCTGGTGGTTAAGTGGAGATAAGAGTCTCATGGACTTTAGTGCCTAGGCTGGTTTTGAACTGTGATCCCCAGATCTCAGCCTCTTGACGAGCTAGGAGTACAGGTGTGAGGCGCCAGCACCCAGCCTCCCTTTCTTTAGTTATTTTTCAAGTGGGATTTTACTTTCTGCCTGTAGCTAACCTTAGATTACAATACTCTGATCTTTATCCTCCCAGATGGCTGGGATGGCAGGCCGGAGCCACCATAGCCCAGCTATTGGTTGAAATCAGGTCTTCTACCATCTTTGGCCTGGGCTGGCCTTGCAAGTTTCCTAATTACCTTCTAAACAGGTAGGACAAGAGCAGTTAGCCACTTAGCTTGGCATGCATGTCCATAGTAAACACTTACCGGGATTGTCGTGTTGTGGCAGGAAAAATCCACCTCCTGAAGAGGTAAGGAACTGGTGGTGGCTCCCACTTTCGGAGGACATGTACCCATCCTGTCGGTCGGCTAAGGTTCCCTGGGAAGAGAGGTAACTCGGGATATCTGCAGGCAGGTTCGTCTCATCTGTAAGCAAGTAATAGCAAAGAAAAGTCACCATGGATCAACAGGAAACGTTCATGATAGATAAGTAAAATAAGTAAAGAACCACTCTGACAAGACCGTCTTGAGTGCAGTATTCCAGAGAGGTAAGGGAAGCCTTTGAACCCTGAGAAGTACGAGCTGAGTTTCTGATTTATCACTCCCTACTAAAAAAAAAAATGTAATAACAAATGTTTAAAAAAATGTAATAAGAACTCTATCCAGGCACCAGAGGCTGACACCTTGTCACCCCAGCTACTCAAGAGGCTGACATTTGAGAATTTTGGGTTTAAAACCAGTGCAAGAAGGAAAGCCTATGTGACTCTTATCTCCAAAGCAAGCAACAAAAAGCCAAAAGTGCAGCTGTGGCTCAAGTAGCAGAATGCCAGCCTTGAGTGAATAAATCTATGTGGGAGCACAAGGCCCTGAGTTTAAGCCCAAGTACTGGCACAAAAAACAAATGCAACACTCAAGAATTTTCATTAGATAGTAGCTTAGCCCTAGAATCAAACTTGGGTTCACTGGTATCAAGAGCATGCACATTCTAGTTAACTAAACTAGGAAAATGTACATACCAAGGCACACAATTAGGCAGCAGGCAGACCTCCGAACTCAGGGGCTGCTCCCTGTTTTCCTCCATCTTGTGAAGGAGTTACGATTTTTTCACTAATTCAGAAGTTTATCTCGAAGCCAATCAGATAATCTGATGAGGTCTGAACATGAAGGATCAATCTTTCCAATTAACCTTCTTTTCACCGTGAGCCAAATGAGTCAACCTTTAGGAGATGGGCTTACACCTCTGCAGATCTACATTCTAGAAAAAGTGACAGCAGGCTGGGAGTTTGGCTTAGAGGTAGAGTGCTTGCCTAGCATGCAGGAAGACCTAGGTTTGATTCCTCGGTACCATATATGTAGAAAAAGCTGGAAGTGTTGCTGAGGCTCAAGTGGTAGAGCTATAGCCTTGAAAAGGCACCAAGACAGTGCTCAGGCCTTGAGTTCAAGCCCTGGGACGGGCAAAAAAAAAAAAGAAAGAAAATAAAGAAAAAGTGACAGCATCACCCACAAATCCACATGAGATGAGGTGAGGTGAGGTGGGGTGGGTGAGGTGAGGTGAAGGAGGTGAGGTGGGACGGGGCGGAGCCAGGCGGGGGAGGGCCAGGCTGCCCGGCGCACACCTGTGTTGGTGATGCTGCAGTCCTCGCTCCTCCGCCGGGTATGGTAAATGATGACCACCCACACGAGCGACGTGCCCACCACGCAGCACACCACCGCGATGATCACCACGCCCACGGTGGCCCAGCCGTCGTCGTCTAAGGACGGGGCGGCCAGCTGCGGGGAGTCGCAGGTGGGGCTGGGGATCACGCTGAGGCGCACGTTGCCCCTCTCCGTGCCCAGGGTGTTGGACATGGCACACGTGTATTTCCCGGCGTCGCTGACATCCGAGTCCACGATGATCAGCAGCTGATTGCCCGCCGCGAAGAAATGCCTTTCGGTCACCACCAAGGGGCTGTCGTCTTTGGTCCAGTTGAGCCTCGGGGGAGGGCTGCCCCCGGCGATGCACTGCAGGACGGCCGTCTCCCCCTTCGTCACGGTCCGGTCCAGCAGAGGCCGCAAAAATGAGGGCGTCTCTGTAACGACAAGGGGCCTTTTTACTGCCCTGAGGGAGATCTGCTTTCCACACCCAGCCCGTGAACTCATTCCGGGTGAGGCCTACAATGTCAGGCTCTCTCAACTCACTGGGCATGCCTCAGGATCGTTTTCTGCACTCATGGACTCCTTAGCAGGGCTTTTCTCAAGGCTAGAGCTCTACCACTTGAGCCACAGCACCACTTTGCTATGTCTGTGGTACCGAGGAATCGAACCCGGGTTTTAGTGCAGGCTAGGCGAGCACTCTACCACCAGGCCAGACTCCTGGCCCAGCATCCAGTTTTAATAGGCATTTGTTTAGGTCAAAAGGAGCGGCTGAGAAAATACAGACGCTACCGTTTCCCCGCGCGCTGGGGTTCGCGGCCCTCGGGTATGTATCGTCTTCCAGGTGCTCGATGGAAGAGCATGCGAGCACGGAGGAGCAGGGAAAGTGCCCGAAGCTTTTGCTTTTCAAACCCCGTCCCTGCAGCAGATTCACCTTTCAGAGCCCTCCCCCGCCCCCCCGCTGGCACCAGGGGTCGAGGGGTGTGCCAGGCTGCTGGGGCCCGGCGCGCATGGGCGCGCATGCTGCCTTCCCTGGGTGCAGCGCCCTTACCCAGCACAGTCAAGGTGGCGTTGGCGGAGATGCTGCCCGCGCTGTTCTGCGCCGTGCAGCTGTACACGCCGATGTCCTCCGCCTTCACGTCCACGATGAAGAACACGTCGTCCTCGGGCATCACATGCATGCGCCGCTCCCGGGCCGCGGGGAAGTCCGTGCCGCCATCCTTCTGCCAGGCAATCTGCGGGCCCGGGTGGCCCAGCGCCGCGCACTCCAGGCGCGCCATGGCGCCCGCGCGGACGGTCAGGTCCATGGGGGTCTTGGTGAAGAATGGCAGCACTGCAATTCAGAAGGTGGGTGGGCGGGGGCGTCAGGGGGGGAGGGTTCGCTCGGATCCTCCCCACGCCTGTGACACACATGTGCACACACGCACACGCTACACACACCTCACCTACACACACATACCCCAAAACAACACACACCCTACAATACACCCCTAACACACCCACGCACCAACAAATGCACATACCCCTTCATATATATAGACATACTTACAACACCTATCCACACACACACACACTTCAAGGAAAGATTTATAAGTTTTGTGACAAAGGGTTATTTCGATTACAGCGACAGGCCACAGAAGGCCAGATAAGTAGGAAGTAAGTTAAGTAAGCAATAAGCAATGAGTCAGGTTCACCCTGCACAAAGGAAGGGCTCAGGATAAAGTACAAACCTCCCATCCTCCCGCCAGCCATGTTTTTAGTTTCCTCCATAATTAACTGTGAGATCCTGGGCAGCTCAATCCATCCCTTTGTACTCTGCCCGTTCACTTCATCTTTTTCTTTTCAGTTCCCCTCTGAAGGAGGACCTACCAGTTTTCTACCTTTACACAGGTATTCTGGCTTCAACTGTAAGCTCAAAATGGTCATGAGCCACCTCAGCCATCACAGCTGTCAGTTCTCAAATCCACCCCACGCAATGATACACATGATTAGAAGGGACAAAGTGGAGAGAGAATGTGTGTCTCATAAAGCAGATGATGATAGCTGCTGGTGCTGCTTATTAACCATGGCTAAGATTGACTGTGTCTTCTAAGCACTACCTAAATGCCAAGGCATTCTGCGAGACTCTTCATGCACAGAATTTTACCTCCTGACTAGAATACCTCCATGAGGATAGGGACTATTATTTCTATTTGGATGGTGTAGAAACTGAGGCCAGAGAGGTGAATGCACCGGCCTTGAGCAACACCACTTTAAGCAGGAGTGGTGGTATTTACATCCAGGTCTCTGACTTAAAAGGCAGAGTGCTGCTTTAGCAATGTACTTTGTGGCCTCCTACAGCAACACGGTGGATTGTGAACTCCCACAAAACAAAAGATGTCCCCTTCACCCCAACACATTGACTGCAGTGAGCTCAACGCAAAAATCGCTGGATGTGATCTAAATAAAACATCCTGAGGTTTGTAGAGTAAGGGGCGGTAAAAGGAAGAGCTAAATGAAAAGCATGAGAAGAAAGGAATCAGGGTTAGAAACGGGAGCGAGATGGAGAGTGATAGATACAGAGAGACAGAGAAAGGAGAGGTGGAGAAGAAGACAGAGACAAAAGCGAAGTGGAGTTGAAGGAGAGAGACCAAAAGACAAAGAGGGAGAGAAAGGAAGAAAAGAAAGAGAGAAATAAAAAGGAAAAGAGAGAGGAATAGAAAGAGAGAAAAGGAAAGAAGCAGAGATAAGAGAAAGGAAAGAGAAAGAGAGGAAGAAGGATAGAGACAGACAGGAAGACAGCAAGAGAGAGGGAGAGAGCACAAGAATATCAGAACCAGTGTTTTCTGCAACTAAAAGCCGTCCTTAAGTGCAAAAAGCAAATTGATCACGTACTGTTTACTGTAAGCTTGGCTTTGACAGAGTAGGATGAGCCAAAGTGATTGGAGATGACACACTGATATTTGCCTTCGCTGGCAAATTCCACATTGCGTAGCCGCAGAATGGTGGTATATTCCATCAACTCTCCACCTTGGGCCCGGAGGTGTGCATAATTCTCCATTTCAGCATCATGTAATAACTCATTGTCTTTTTTCCAAGCAAAAGTCATTGGGGAATCACTGCTGCTGGCAGCCGAGCAGACAAAACTCAAATTGGAACCTTTGATTGCCGACTGTGTTTCTGGCTGAACTGTAATCTGGGGTTTGGGAAAATCATCTGTTCAAAATGGAGAGGAGGAAAGCAAACAATGTGAAGGCTCGAGAGTCCAAGAGCTGTGCAAATCTGAACACCAACAAATGCAAAATGAACAGTAGCTGAGGTCTGACCCTCTCTGTCTTACAGACAGACACACTAGCAGTCTCAAATGCTGAAGTGGTACCCAGAGAATTCTGAACATCACACATCGACAACAGGCCCATCTATCCATCATTATTACTGAGAGAAGGTTGTTACCTTGAATCTATCAGAAAGCATATTATTTATACCGAAGGCCTTATGCTTCACATAAATGGAAGAGAGCAGATAAGTCACAAGGGAAATCAGACAATATTTACAAAGCGGGAATGCCCAGTTATCCAACTATGTTTGACAGCAATTAAGTGATTATTTCGCAAGTGCCAAGACAGGACTTTCAACATTCATAGAACAGGAACTGGTGTATGTTTGAGGTGAAGAATAGGCTAGTTACTTTGATATCATTGCACACATTTATATGCTGAAATGTCACACTGTACCAACACATATATACAATTATTTGATGAGAATATTAGTCAGAATTTGGTGGCTCCTGCTTGTAATCCTAACCACTCAGTAGGCTCAGATTTGGAGAACAATGGTTTGAAGTCACCCTAGGTAGAAAAGTCTTGGAGACTCTTCTGTCCTAAATAATCAGCAGCCAGGCTGGAGGCATGGATCAAATGGCAGAGCGCTAGCCAAACAAGTGAGCTGAGCAAGCACAAGGCTCCAAGTTCAAACTCTGGTACTGACAAAGAAAAACTAAGGAAGGAAAAAACAGGGGTGGAGGTGTAGCTCAAGAGTAGAGAGCCACCCTTGAGCATTTAAATAAGCTAAGCAAGAGCATGAGGCCCTGAGTTCAAGCCCCCAGTACCTGCACAAGAAGGAATCAGAGAGTTAAGAAGCTTCAAAGGCTCATGCACTCTCTTCGAATTCTATTCTGGAACTGCAATTTTGTCCATTAAGAAAGCAAATAAAGAAATAAGCAATCATTAATAGCACTAACGATAACAAGTATTCCATTGACCTCAAACAGAAGCAATATTTTTAAAAGCAGTATTTTGGGTAGGGCCAGAAGAAAAAAAGAAAAAACTGTCACTTAAATGAAAAAGCATCTGGAGCCTGCGTGTGTGGTGCTGGCCCTGGGCTGCAGTGAGGCAGCCAGGCAATCACACTGTGTGCCTCTCTGTCCGAGCTACATTATAATTAGAGTTGAGCAACTCTTTCATTCTAAACACTTATTTTTAGTTCTCTCATACTTTTTGGAAAAGTTACCTTTTTTGAACTTCAGCTTTCTCCAAAAGAAGCATCTCAGGTTATGTTATTTGGGTAGTTTAAAAAGATGACCTTTTGCCAGGTGCCAGTGGTTTATGCCTGTAATCCTAGCTACTCAGGAGGTTGAGATGTGAGGATCAGAGTTTGAAGCTCGCCCCGGGCTGAAAAGTCTATGGGATTTTTTCTTTTTTTGAAATCTCTAATTAGCCAGTAGAAAGTGGAATTGTGGCTCAAGTGGTAAAATGCCTGTCTTGAGCAAAAGGGGTAAGGGACAGGCTCTAGTTCACTCAGGCACGCGCATACACACACACACACACACACACACACACACACACACACACACACACACTGACCTTTTGTTATGAGTGTGAATAAGGTTGGGGGATGCTTACATTCCAGGATAGGCCTGCCCGTGTGTGGTAAATATGACAGCTTCTCCTGGAAGATCTTTAGAACTGTTTCTCTGCATCCAGATTCACCATGGAAGCATAAGCACATATACAATTGTCTTAGGCTACTAAGGAGTTTCTATCTTGGGATTTGGGAGCTGAGAAACAAGGATCATGGGAAAGCAAAAGCTCACTCTGGCCCTTGTTGATGAATGCCAAAAGCTTATCTGGATCCAAGAGCTACACTGGAGGTTTTATTTCCAGAAACTGCTGGCATTCTTTAGAAACTGCAACCTTTAAAAAAATATGTTGTAGGCAAGGCAATGTTCAGTAAATTCTTAAATGCCAGTGTAAAAAATGACTGCCCTCTCTTCGCTCAGTGCTTACATTTATGTAAATTTTGATTTCAGAAGTCACATGCATATTTACTTTTATTTTCTCTGGTTGGGGCTGGGAGTTTGGTCTAGTGGTAGAGTGCTTGCCTAGCATGCACGAGGACGCAGGTTCGATTCCCCACATATATATAGAAAGCTGGAGGTGGTGCTGTGGCTCAAGTGGAAGAGTGCTAGCCTTGAGAAAGCCCAAGGACAGTAGTGCACAGGCCCTGAGTTCAAGCCCCAGGACTGGCAAAAAAATTTTTTTCTCTGATAGCTAATGACGAGCAGCAATGTGGCAGCAGACAGCTACATCAGAAATGACAACATTATTGTTATTATTAAAATCAAGATAAGATATTAAATAGTATGAATTCTAGGTAAGCTGTTGCTACTACTAAGTTTCTTAGGTGCTACATCAATGGATCTTAAAACTATTTGTAATAAGCCAAGCTCTGAGGTCTCATGCCTGTAATCCTAGACACTCTGGAGGCTGAGATCTGAGGTTCAAAGTCAACCCAGGCAAAAAAAAGTCCATGGGACTCTAATTTATAATCAATCACAAAAAAAAATCACAAGTGAAGGTATGGTTAAAGTGGTAGAACACCAGCTTTGAGTAGAATAGCTAAGCAAGAGCATGACACTTGAGTTCAAGCCCCAGTACTGGCATACACATGAACAAACACACACACACACACACACACAAAAATTATTCGCCATAAATTCAAACGTTCTATAATCTGTCATGCTTTACCCGCCTGCCAATAGTTAATTTCTCAGCTGCCAATAGTTAATTTCTCAGCAGCCCATAAATCCTTAACTTTTTCATTTCCTTCACTACAAGCCTCTCAACAAGACCCAGAAAAAGAACAGAACTGCTAAGAAAACTTCATGTACTGCATCTTTGGATGTCACTATTAGGAACTGCAATTTTCTCCATGTTCTCCGAAAATAAGCAGCAGTAAGATTAAGAAAACAAACATTAATCACAATAATCAGCAGCACCAAAGACAGCTATTAATACTCCAAACTAACATACAACCAGAACCAACATTCAAAAGCAGCCACAGAGAAAGAGGATGAAAATGGTTGAAAATGTGCACCTATGAAAACTGAAGAAGAAACCTGTTGAAATTTTTTTTGGAAAGGGCAAGAAAGAGTGGCAGGAGAGTGACAGAGGGGAAAGACTGATTGCCATACAGTATAAACAAGTGTGGCTATATAACAATGGAATCCTCCTTTGTATAACTAATGTGAGCTAATAAAAACAAATATAACAGCAAACACACAGAATAAAACAAAAAGCAGCACTGGGGGAGGAACCTCCACATCCTGGATAAAGAGACTAAGATCTGGGGAATTTAATAAAGTGAAACAGAGCCTGAGACTCTCCTCCAGTTCTTTCTAGATCCAATTTCATTCTCTTTCCACCATGAGGCTAAAACAAAGATGACTTTTTATTTTTATTTTTTTTAGAAAACCCTCTGCTCTGATTTGTAAAAATTAGAATGATCAGCACACTATAGATCCAATTCCATCTACCTCAGCAGAAATAAAGACTTTATTAAGGGAATGGAAATCTGGTCAAAACCATTATTTAGGGCAAATGAGAGGAATAAATAAAAACCAGGGGTGGGTGATACTTATACTTACCACACACAAAGCCATCTGGGCTGACAGTGAAAATACTCCTTCCTTTTAGCAGTTGAGGATGGGCACAAATGGCATTGACAAAGCTCTGAAAGTTATTCTCTGCCACCCACTGTGGCAGCCATTTCAGCTGGCAATCACACAAAAGGCTTGATGTATTTAAATGCCTGAGGAGAGTAATTACATTCAATTTGTTTTGTATGAAATGCAGATTTCTACAAGTAAACTAAACTTAAGTAAATATTAACCAAGCAAATGAATATGGAAGCCAAACACACACATCCTAAGCTATATCCCCTACTCCATCTTAAAATGCAAAGAGACATTCCTTCCTGGCTTTGATTTCTGTTGTCTTTTCTCTTATTGTCCTTCTACAAGAAGGCCAAAATTAGGCATCAAAATTCCTTATAACTAAAGTATCATTACTATATTTAGGCACCAGACTGTATTTGGTCCCAGACAAGTGAAGTGGCAAAATTCAAAACAGAAAGATAAAGAAAGCTCCTCTTGGGTAACAAAAGGAACAAATAACCAATTCCTTGGGTTTTTCTAGTAGAAAAATTATTGTGAAGAATATACCAGATACTTTTTATAGACGCACAGTTTAGGATGATACCCTATGACAGTTTTCTCTTGCGTGCTTTATCTGAAAGTCAAGCAACAAAAAGGAAAGCTTACAGTTGTTGAAGTTTCTTCATTTGGGAAAATGCATTGCCTTGTAAAGACATGATGGCATTGTCGCTCAAGTCTCTGAAAAACAGTCAATCACACATAGACAGGTAAACTACAGTCACTTTGGGTCTTGGGACTAAGTTTGGACCTACCTACTAGCTAGCCCACCTGCACACTAAGCAAACAGTCGGTGTGTTCACATGCAGGAGTGTAGGCTTTCCTGCAGAATCTATTAGGCATCTTGAGTAGAAGAAGGTGGATTCTTGTTATCAAAAACATATTCTGTTAGAGACACTTTGTCATTTCCTGTCACCACATTATTTCATCCCCAAGAGTCCCAGTCGCTCTATTCTATTGCTTTATTGTCTTTCTTATTCAAATTAGTTAATTATTCATTAACTTTTAAATATACAAAGACAATTCATCACAACTACACATTTGAAACACATTATTAAAAAAACTTATTAGCATATAGTGGTTGCATGTAGTGATATTTCCATATATTGTCAAACTTGCTCCCTTCCTCCCCCCTCTCTTCACCATCTTTTATTTATTTCTTTTTCTTGTGTACTCTGGCCTGAACTCTTCAGCTCCAGGCTCCACCCTATCCCTTGAGCCACAGCACCACTTCTGGTTTTCTGGTGATTAATTGGAGATTAGAGTCTCACAGACTTTTTAGTGCCCAGGCTGGCTTTGAACCTCGATCCTCAGATCTCAGCCTCCTGAGTATCTAGGATTATAGGTGTGAGCCAGCATGCCTGACCCCTCCCTCTCCATCTTAACACAATTTCAAAGCTGGTGCTGGTGCTAATTCTTGTAATTATAGCTAGTCAGGCAGCTGTGATCTGTAGGATCAAAGTCCAAGACTTTGCTTGAGCAGCAAAGTCAGCATGATTCTTCCTCCAAAATAGCCTCAAAAGGCCAAGTTAGAGGCATGCTCAGGTGATACAGTGCCAGCAGAGCAAGCAAACTGAGTGCGAGGCCCTGAGTTCAAGTCTCAGACTCACTAAATTTCAACAGATTTCACTGTTCTATTTTCTTATGTGTATATAAAGTACTTCTACCAGTTCATCCTGGCTTTACCTTATTTTCAGACTAATTTCTCTTTCTCTCTCTCTCTCTCTCTCTCTCTCTCTCTCTCTCTCTCTCTCTCTCTCTCTCTCTCACTCACACACACACACACACTCCCTTAAGTGACTGATGGAATTTATTGTTCACTGTATTTATTCCTGGAATGACTCAAAAGAAGATGGTACGACCAAGTTGCTCGGCATGACAGGGGAAAGCAAGAATCCACCCAATTATTTTTTAATCCAGAAATCTGTTTTCAGAAAGTACAGCAATATTATATTCTCATTTGTCTTCTTTCATGATGAACAAATACTCTAACTGAACTTTAGGGTAACTAAATTTCTGATACTCACAGATGTTCTAATGCATCCAGACCAGTGAAGGCTTTTTTAGTAATAGATCGAATCCGGTTTCCCTGGAGTATTCTGGGGAGAAAAGGAATAAGAAAGGCAGAAACATTACATTGAAACATAAATTCTGAAAAGTTATTTTAGAGGGAGAGCTCTCAGAACTGCGTTTCAAATCATTTGTGAACAACTCTATTTCCTTCAATTAACAATGTATCTTATAAAAGTGTCCCTGCTATCTGTATTTAGAAAACCCAGCATATTAAGTATTTAATAACTTTATTCTCCTTACAACTTTTTCTAAGAATAGGAAGAAATTTTATTTCAAGGAAATGATTACAGATAAAGCAAAGAATGCTGAAATATTTCTCTTCTCTTTGGGTATCTTCATTGTCAGCTTGAAATATAATCTTGTCACCTGCAACACTATTTTATGGCTAAACATAAGATGCTTCATCCTGTATTCTTAGTCTTGGTGGCATTATCAGTGAATGCTTGCTCATTATCAATTGTCACTGGACAATTTCCAGTGAATAAGGTTCAATCTGGGGTACAGTGTGTGTGTGTGTGTGTGTGTGAAAGAGTTCAAGTTTGTATGGACCTTCACTTTTGCATATAATAATCTCAAGCTCCAAACACTCTAAACCATTTAAAGTTTATACTCAGATACTGAAACAAGTGACACAAACTAACCTCTTGCATTTCCCTCCTATCCAAGGAAGAGAAGTTAATTGTCCTGCACACATCTTGTGACCTCCCCGCCCTCCACCAGCACTCAATAGGAAGAAATGAGAAGAGGCCACAACTAGATGCCATATCTACTTCTCATCTCTTACAATGTGATGCTACAGAAGTGACTTCAATTACCAAAAAACCCCCAAAACTTCAAAGTGCAGCCCCACTATGAGATAAATTATACTCACAGCCGTCTCAGTTTGTCAAGCCCAGAGAAGGCGCCATTCATGTCTTCAATAGTCCATGAAATCTCATTGTTCTTCAGATCTCTAATGGAGACAAGCATTCTCATCAGAGATAATGCTTCAGAGAACCAAGGTCACCATTCAGGTGGCATGTCATCTGTAACAAATTCCTCCTAATCCCTGAGCTACCTACACCCCCTTCCCAAATTATGCACTTCATTTTCCAACAGATGGCTCTTACTCTGTACTCTTTTCTCAATAACATTTTTAAGGTTTTACTCCAAATCAAGACAACTGTGAGGTCCTCCTCAATCTAAGTCACTAAATTCAAAAGACTTGGACTTGTTTGGGAAAAGGAAAAAAAAATGCATTGAATCTGAAACCACTGTTCCAGTCACACAAGCAGTAGTTCCCCCAAAGCATACATGGTGTTTTTCAATTCTGTTCACGTCCCCAACAGGAAATAGCACAAATTTCTGACAGGGAAAAAAAATCAGAAGCCCGTTGAGCAAGGTTCAGTTCACATTGGAGAGTGTCTTCAAAGGTCAATTAATTCAACTCTCTCGATTTGTTTTGTTTTCTCATAGGGCAAAGATCAGGCTGTGTATAGACCTCACATAATAAGCATACATCTTCTCTCACTGTCCTAAGCATCTTTTTGCTCAGTTATGTTTAATCTGTACTTTATAAAGACACATGCAATGGATTTAAAGTTATTTATCTCTTAAGAAGTTAGGAACATCCCAGATATCCTGAGAAGGGTAACTATAGTCACTCCACAATCTGATTGCCAGCCCTTTTAATCCCCAGAAGAAACACATATGGATGAAATGGATCCATTTTAATCAAATTGTTCTGGGAAAGATTAAGACCCTCTTTTTGAGGTTGTACACATTTCCTTAACAACAAAGGAAATCTGCTGGGAAAAAAGTGGGCACATTTAGGAACCAATTAGATTCTGTGAATGGAGAGAAAAACGTGTAACTTACAAAGTCTTTAAACTGGAAAGCCCCCGGAAGGCACAATCAGCAATGTAGCTGACTTTGTTGTTTCCAATGGATAAAGTATTTAGTAAACTTAGACCAAGGAAGCTTGAATCGTCTAACCTCGACAAATGGTTGAAAGTTAGATCTCTGTAAGGAAAAAAAAAAGATGTATAAAAAAATAGCTTTTTTTCCCATTCAACACAATGATTTGTTTTTCTACAAGGCAGGTAATAAATATAACTGCACAGTCCTTATTTTTCAGTTCTGACTTAACAATACTCAGGAAAACATTATTTTTAATCTCAGTAATTTTTTTTTTTTGTACCAGTCTTGGGCTTGAGCTCAGGGCCTGAGCACTGTCCTTGGACTTTCTCAAGGCTAGAGCTCTACCACTTGAGCCTCAGCACCACTTCCGGCTTTTTTCTATGTATGTGGTACCGAGGAATCGGACCCGGGTCTTCATGCATGCTAGGCAAGCACTTTAACCACTAGGCCAAACTCCCAGCCCCTCAGTAATTTTTTTTGAAGGGAAGGACAAAGGCTGAGCAAAAAGTCAGTCATTCTATTCAATGTACATTACATAAAAATTGAACTACATTAACTTGCATAGGGAAAATGGGAGAGAATGTCAGAAGGGGTGATGTTGATCAAGATGCATTGCAAACTTGAACCCCAACTTATGGAACTGAACCTCTTTGTACAACTACATAACAATAAAACTTAAAAAATAATAATTATGAAAGCATGATTGCTTTTGACTATGGGTCAGGGAAATAAGAGCAGTCAAGGTAGCTTCAACTTACCACAAAAGGTGACAAGGTGACATGTGAGGAGAAAAGAAAAAACCCAAACCTGTCACCTTGGAAACACTGTTAGGAAAATTTCACATATCAGTGGTAAGAAGCTCGTACTCTGAGATGATCCCTGGTCTTGAACCCGAGGAGAATAAAAGGTGACTCACAGCTCGCTGAGTTTCTGGCAGAACTCCCAGGCATCAGGGCTAATCCTGTGGATGGCATTCTGGCTGAGATGGAGCTCCTGCAGCATCAGCAAGCCGTAAAGCCAGCCTTTGGTAATCTCCGTCAGGTTGTTATGGTCCAGCTGCCTGCATTCAGGGCAAGAATCCAAGGCAGGGAGACAGTTCATTATCTGGTCTTTTCAAAGGGCACAGATGACTGCCGCCTAGCTCTCAGTGCTATTGTTGCTAGAGATTTAGCTTTCGTTCTGTTGGACATCAGGCAAAAGATAGTACAGAGTCTTCCTTGTAAGTGGATATACTCATAAATTCCAGATTATCCGCAGCAAAGCGGAAAAGCTGAATACTATAATATAAATGAGAGTGTTTGTTAGGAGACTTTGGACATGGGCTCTAACATAAGGGCCACTGCAGGTTCCCTGAGCTTTCAATGACCTTGCAGTCTACAATGGGAAGGGAGTTGGCCGCCAGTCACTGTTGTTGGTTACTTACAACACTTCCATGTTGCTCAGCCCCCAGAATGCGCCGTCCATAAGCCTCGTGACTCCATTTCTTTGCATCCTCAGAGACTTCAGAGCACCAAGGCCTTGGAAGGTGAGGCCATCGACATTTCTAATCTTGTTTCTGTTCAGCTCACTGTGTTGGAGAGTACATTGGGACAGTTAGTTTGTATGGCACATTCTGGAACTAGTAATAAAACATGTCCTTACTACAATATCGTTCATTCAGGTCAGTGTTAAAATTACGTAGAATGCTTTACATGTCTAAAGCTTTTCACGAAGAAAAACTTCCCTTGAGTAGCTGAGAGTGGTTCTCACAAAAGACACCCGACACTAGACTACCCTTTAATTTCTAAGCAGTCATCTACTCAGTAGCGAACCATCAATTAATAGCAGCCTATAAATTGTTATTTGTTTTAAATGATCCGGAATAAGGAAATGAAACATTACACTAATATGTAAGGTATTTTCAGGACCAAAGGCATCCAGGGCATCTCTCACCCTCTCTCCCCTGATTCTTTTCAGGTTGAATGCTTTCTTGTAGGCAATAGTTCCCAACCTTGGCTGTACACTGTAACCACTTGGGAAGTTGTAAAAATTACTGAGGCCTGGATTTTACCCCCAGAGGTTTTAATATAATTGGTTTGGGGTGTGGCCTTGAAGCTGTGATTTTTTTTTTAATACTCCCAAGTCTCTATAATGTGCAGTCAAGTTTGAAAGCCACTACTGCAGGAACCTACTCACAGATGGGTATAACATTATTAACAAGACAGTTCTTTATAGCCACTTAGGCTATCAAAGCCTCCTGGAGTTGTGGGCATTATAATCATGAACCACAGCTGCGGCCAGCCTCCAGGATTTTTGCAGGACCACAATGGTACCTTTGTAAAAGGGGCACTCAGTAACAAGCTAATGTGTCTTGTTGGGCAGTCACTGGCATTCAGTGACAGTCAGGTTCTTCCTAATTCAGATCCTATATCTCTGCTTCCTCCGTGTTACAGGTTAGGTTTTGGCAGAGATGGGACACGATATTGACTTACAGCTGCTGCAGCTGTGACAGTTTAAACATCTTGGGTGGGATGGATGAGAGCCGGTTCCTATTCAGTTTCAACACCAGAAGTGTCGTGGCCAAGTTGTCAAAATACCCAGCTTCCACAGATGCGATTCGGTTGCTGTTGATATACCTGTGGAGAGGTTGAAGAAGAACTGCTTTTCCGCTTTCAGAAACAAGTTATGTGCCTTCAATCTCCACATTACCAAGATTCTCCAGAGAAGCTAACTATCCGTGAACACTTTCAAATAATTATTGTTTAGGTCTTGATGGGAAAGTTGTTAATTCACACACATGGATTAGAAGGAGAGTCACTGTGATGCTATATCTGAAGGATGCAAAAGTTTATTGTGGAGGTGTGGCTCAAGTGGAAGCACACCAGGTTTGAGCAAATAGGCAGAGCAAGAACATAAGGCTCTGAGTTGAAGCCACAGTAACTTGTATGTGTGCGCTTGCACATGTGCGTATGCGTATGCACATGTGCACACACAAATTTGTGGTGGATACGTTTCCACTTTCTGTGCAACTGTTAATTAATAATAATCAGCAACAACTGAATTTTGATATTTCTTCCAGAACTAGGATTTGGATGTGGGGCTTTCCTTATACTTGCTAACAAAGTGTTCTAATACTGGAGATACAACCCTAGCCCTAACTTTGATTTTTACTTTGGATAACCAGAAAAAACCTAATATAATCTAAAATGCAAAAACAAAATGAAGATTGTGAGTCTTCAGACAAATTTCAAGGCAATGAGAAAGTTTCATTTTTGGTCTATCAACAATAACAGGTGTAGTTTTTTTTTCTTTTCATTATAACATAATATTTTCATTACAGATGATAATTCTTAGTAAAGAAGAGTCCACTTACAGGTACTTGAGCTGCAGGGGTGGAAATGTGGCTTTCAGCTCTGATATATTATTGCTACTCAGGTCCAAAGTTTCAAGGGACTGAAACTGTTCTAGATGCTCAGGAATTATCTCAGAAATCCTGTTTCCAGCCCTGGAATTAAGAAGAGAGTCCCGATAATGACATTCATTGACCTCCACAAATGGAAAAAAAAGAAAAAAAATTATGGAAAATCTGAGTGATCAAAACAGGACTTTTCTGAGTGAAGCAGAAATATCATGGCCACTCACTTATTCACTGGATCCTGAATCATGGTATTAGAATATATGAAAAGCAGTTCTATGTAAAGTGGAATCCTCTTTAGCAATGACTGCCCGAATGCTAGACTCTTAAAGATTACTGCTTGACTTTCCTTTAGGCTATTTTTCTGAACACTTGTTCTCATTTTATTAAATAGAAAATGAAATGCCCAGCATCCAGTGGGCAAATTAGGAACTGGTGATAATTTCCTGTTCCTTCCTCATTGATTTCTAATCTATGTCTTCTCTTGAAAAGTACCCGTATCCCAGGTTTCAGTGATCTGGAAACACATGTTGAAATGGGGCTGTGAGAGCCTCAAGAGATCTGTTCTTGTAGTAAGTTTCAGTGTATTGCCAGGGGCTTCAGGAGCAGTAGAAATATCTTAGGGTTTGGAGGATCATAAGGGTTACACTAGGAACACACCACTGTAATCCCTGGATACAGATAAGGTCATGTTTGACATGAACAGTCTTAAACAATAGACTACCACCACTAGCCATATATACTTTTAAATTTAAATTATGGTAAATTTAATACAGATTAATTACAGATGTAGTATACATCTGTAATGACAGTGTTTGAGAGGCTGAGACAGAAGGACTTCAAGTTCACCACCAGTCCGGACTATAGGATGAAATCCAGTCTAGATGATAAGATAAATGACACATGCTTAGGTAAATAGGTAGATTTAGGTTTTAAACTATCTGATAGGTACATCTGAATTCTGTTCCATAAGTTGATAAAGAGCTCAACTGCTGCATGCACCTGGTAGACAAGACAGTACATTTTCAGGACATTTCCTATTGGTAATAGCATTCAAATAGGGGAAAACTAGAATATTTTGAGAGAGAGGTCAAGTCAAATCTCTTTGGGGGAGATGTGAGGTACTGTGATTTGAACTCGGGGCCTTGTACTTGCTAGGCAAGCACTCTTAACACTTGAGCCATGTTTCTATCTCTTCTTCGCATCAATTATTTTGGAGATAGGCTCCTGCTTTCACTCCTGGACTTTCATGTTCCTGTTTTGCGATTTTCACTGTAGCTGAAATGACAGGCATCCACCATTAACACAGAGATTTTTTTTATTGGTTGAGATGGTCTCACAAACCTTTTGTCACTGAGTCTGGCCTAGAACCACAGTCTTCTGAGAGGCTAGAACTAAAGGCATGAGCCACTAAGCAGGGCTTCAAAGCAATTAAAAGGATATCAACATAACAGCTCTAAGGAAAAATTTAGCATTCATTGACCAATGTGTTAGAAAATAGTAATTAAACTGATATACAAGCCATCTCAATTGTCATTTAAATCTGATAGCTGGGTCATACAGACTTACATTGCATCAAGTCAGCCATGACCTCTGACTCTGGTCACTGTCTCTGTGTGGATTCCTCAGTGTATTAACTCCTTGGTCTAACTGTGAGGTATGGGGCTGGGGGATTGGGGAATATGAGGGCAATAATTAGCCCATTTCTAGGTCTTGGATTCAATCCAAGAGGAAAGCCATGAGGCTGTAGAATCACGGAAAAATAACTTGTCTAAGCAGAAAATCTAGGAAGATAACAGTCTATTTATAAATCATAGTGAGGTTTTCTCTTCCCGAGAAGGAACAATCTGCATATTCTAAGCAGAACTCTTACCTTCTCTACAAGGCACACACTGCTGTTTCTATAGTCTATGGTCTTTTATTTACCCAAAAATATTAGATATATTTTATGATTGTATTTCTCTTGGAAAATATTTCCTTTCCCCGCACCCTCTCGCTCCCCAATAGCTAGTTAGATTTCTTTTAGTGCTTTGAGTTTACAAATCCTCTTTTGAAAAATTTATTTATTTATTTATTTATTATAAAAGTGATGTACAGAGGGATTACTGTTACATAAGTCAGGTAAAGAGTTCATTTCCTTTTGAACAGTGTCACCCCTTTCCTCACTCTCCCTGTTTCTCCACCTATAAGTTGTTTAGTTAATTGTCTATACCGTGATTAGCACTGCTGCATTTGTTTATCCTTTGTCCCTCTATTTCTGTGCCCCCTTCCCCTCCCAAAGCCAGGTAAATGAACAAACAAGACCAAAAGAAAAGAAAACAAAAACAAGAAAGAAACCTCTTGTCTCCATTTCGATAAGTGCTGTTTTATATGACCAGGTATACATAGGCATTGTACCTTAGCGTTCTTCTCCTGAGCATCCTGTTTTGGTCTCACTGTGGGCAAATGTGCAGATATGAAGTGCTTTTTGCATTTCTGGAAGGCACAGGTCTCCCCTCTACCTCTCAGAAAGTTCCAGTGTTGGGTATACTTTGACAAAATTCTACAATGGCTTTCTTTCATAACATGGACATTATTGGTCTTCTGTGCCATAATGCATGCTTCTTCAAAGTGGGGGGTATGGTTTTACCTCTCTGTGTTGGAATGGGTATGCAATCTAATAATGCTCATTACAAATTAGGCACCAGGCCCTGTGCTAAACACTTTTTATAGGTTATGCCAAAGTAATTTTTCTAGATTAGATGTGATAGATAAGCTAAAGATTAGGAATCCAAAGTTTTTCATATATTATGTCCCATCTCTTCTACAACGCCTCCTAGAATAAGTCCAAGTTGATTCCAGTGTAATCCCTGAAGGTTTATGGCATGTAAAATAGAGAAGCAACAGTATTTTGGCAACTATGTTCTTAGTAGATATGTAAAAATTTGCTGGAAAAAGTCCTGAAAAGTCTGCTACTTCTCAGCCCTCCCCCAATAGAAAGTTGATCTTCTGATTTCAGGATGCAAATCCATCATAGCTCAACAAATCACTATCATGACAGTACTTAAGGAAGAAATTAGAGTACTCTAGGGGGTAGGTGCGGGGAGGGTAGGAAGAAGACAGTTCCAAAGGACTTCTGGGGGATCCTTACCCACCAGAGTTACAAAGTTGATTTCCTGAATATAAGCAAAAGTCTTGGTGCCGTTTTGTCTATGAGCATGAATAGTAAAGGGTAAGAATGAGGGAGTTCATTGTATATTTCAACAATACTTCTCAAGATTATTATTTTAAAAAATCCCCACAGTATATTACTTTTGAGGAATGTACAACGATTATCTTTTTCTGATCTTTGAGATCCCAGTCTGAGCATCTAACCCTGCCCCCTTTTCAAAAGTAATCCAAAAGGCGGTGACAAGCACAGACAATATGCATCTTAAGATGCATATATTGCATAATCGTAAAGTTAGCACCACAGTCCTGTGAGTAAATCCCAAGTTATCACCGCCCTCAGATTCCCATAAAACCATGCAGATTTTGTTTAGAATCAAGTCAGCCATGACCTTTGATGGCGGCCATTGCCCACATCTGGATTTGCCAGCGTACCAGTTCCTTGATCTAGCTGTGAGGCTCAGAGGATACAGGGAAGACAATTAGTCAATTTCTAAGTCCTGGAGATGATGAATTCAATCCAAGAGCAAAGCCACAAGGCCTTAGGGTCAGGGTTTGTGGGTTCAACAAAACCACGCTTGCAGGGGCAAAATTTTTCTTTTAAATACATAAGCCAATGTTTGCATTACCAGGATATCCTCCCACGAACAGCGGCGAAAACCCACAAGTGTCCAAGGGCCTGCATTTCCAGCCCCTGCCCTGTCCTACCACAGCGCCCTCCAAACTCTCCATCTGGTTTTGGTCCCCAATTGTCTGAGGCAAGCCAGGATAGCTATACTTATATAGTATTTAACAACAACAACAACAACAAAAATACTCCAGTGAGCAATATATTTTATAATAAATGGAACAAAGAGGGAGGGGGCATGGGGCAGGGGGGGAGGAGATACACAGGTGTGTCACATTGGTCCTCTAGGGCTACAAGTGAGATAACCCACCTTGTCATCTTTGGTTTATATGTGCATTTGTTTATAAGGTAATTATGAACAAGGTATTAAAGCTGCCAATTACTCTGTGACGAATAAAATTTTCCCTGCAGTGAAAGTATGCTCCAGCCAAAACCCAGCAATTTCCTGAACTACACACCTCCTAAATTGCTGTGTGAAAGCACTCACTTATACACAAGGCATGCACAGTGCAGTCTTTGTCAGCTTTGCCTCTCAGCACAAAATATCCCTTACAACCAGCAGAATAATAGCTCCTGTATCGCAAAACTGAATAAATAAATAAATAAACAAACTTAAATCTGTCCGAATAGAGCTGAATTAAATCCAAATGCCTCTTTCTTAGGAACTCTCAGGCCAACTGGCAAATAACCACCTGATAGGTACCAGTTTAAAATGTTTTTTAAAAGAAATAAATCAAATCAAATCTACTTTATATCATGAAAGAGGGGCCCAAAACAGGAGGCAATTACAGAAAAACTAGACTTTAAAAGCTCTTCTATCAGGTGAAACTCTCAGAATAAATATATTTTATCCAGTGTGTCACAAACAGTAAGTTCTAGAAGACAGAGGCCCAATTCAGTCGCAGCTTTCCTTTTCTTACAAATATGGATAAAGGCTCCCAAATGGATTGACACATTAAAAAGCACTGCAGCTAATTAATCATTCGGGGGAAGGGAGGGAATGTGTAACAACAACATGAGCCACAACAACTATACCAGCAAAAGCCATGCCGACACCTTGTGTAATTTCAGTTATACAGAAATGTCATTTTTCCATTGTTGAGAAATCACGATGCAATGCAAGCATTGGGAGGTGTCTAGCCCTCATGAAAATCTAGCTATAGTTACAAGGAATAGTTTGGCCTTCTCTGTTTGTTGATAGTACAGGGAGTTCCATGGTCAAATCACTACCGAGGCAAAATATAATTAGTCACTTGCGGACAAACAGACCTGGGGGCCTGGTTGGTGGGGAATGTGAATGGTTGGTTCAGCCTTCCAAGAGGCTAGGTATTTTAGAGTCCTAGATATTTTAGCCTTGGCTCTATAAATCCAACCATAATGGCTTCATTTTTTTGTCAATTTCACCAGCTAGCTGACTTTGCCAAATATCTTTTCAAAGTGAGAGGCAAGCTTGGATTACCATTTTGGGGGGGGGGGGTCTAAGGATGCTTGCTCTGAGGGTGCTACAGGGAAATCTAGCCATGAAGAAGATAGACATATCCTTGACCTTACCTGCAGTCTAGTAGAGAGAAGAGCAGGCGAGTGGGAGAGGCCAAAGGATGGCAAGTTCCCTGAGAAGGAAGAAAGAGAAAACAGAGGGTAAAGAAAGGACAGGTACATGGGGGGGAGTGGGAAAAATAAAGAAGTCAGCGAACTCCCTTCCCCCACAGGAAGGAAGGGCTACAGTAAGATTTCAGGAGTCTGCTTGCAAGGGAGAAAAGGGTGCAGGGTGCTAAGCAGAAGCAAAGGCATGGTTAACATTCTGGTAAGTGAGTGAATTCCCTTCTAGGGAATTCAGAAATACCTTAAGGGCAAGTGTATATATATAAATACACACACACACACACACACATATATATAATGTATGTATGTATCACACACTGGTAGAGATAGGCAAAGAATGATGCTTGGGAGTGAGAGAAGGTTACACGGGGTCAGGAAACCATGCTAGGCATTGGATTTTATTTTGAGTTAACTGTAGAGAGGGACCTGAGGGTTTTGAATGGTGGAATGACACTTCTTATGGGTACAATAAAAAATACTATTCCAACAGCAGTGTCTCAGAAGAGAGGGTGAAGAGCAGGCAAAACCAGATGTACCAAGTAGATGTGCCATGTGGGAATCTACTGGTCTGATGTCAGACAAGATAGAACAGTGGCACCAATGGCATGACTTGCCGTGTGGCTTCCTGATGTCGCCCTGAGCTTTTCTCCTCTACTGCACACAAGTCAGGTTTCTGAAGCACTGGCCTCTTGGACAAGTTTGACTTTCCAGAAATAACTTCCTATGAGTGCTGTTCATTTCCTTTGTGATTTGTGTTTTGGGTAGGGGACCCCTCCTAAAGCCTGGGGTGTGCACTGTGTTTCCTCTCTCTCAGAGCAGTTCAACACAAGCTTTCTAAGAGACTGTAATCACTAGGAAACAAATGGGTAAACGCATCCTTGTCAGGAATCGGTCATGTGCTTGTTTGTTCTGCTCTCCATGTAAACACTACATCAACGAGAGTCAAATGTGACTGATGGGGTCAGGGCTAGGACCGCTTAATACGAGGATGATCTGGAGATCTGGGGGCCTCCAGAAATCTCAAGTTCAAAAAACCCTCACATACTGTCAAAAAGAGAACCAGATTGGAATATTCTTTGTTAGTGGGGGATCCAGAATATCAGAGGCTTTCTGTTTATTTTCTTTGATCGCATTAAAATTAAAACTTCTGAGCCAGTCAGGTTCTTGGTTCTGTATTTTTTTCCAGTCATGGGTCTTGAACTCAGGGCCTAGATGCTGTTTCTGAGCTTTTTTTTTTTTTTTTTGCCAGTCCTGGGCTTGAGCTCAGGGCCTGAGCACTGTCCTTGGACTTTCTCAAGGCTAGAGCTCTACCACTTGAGCCTCAGCACCACTTCCGGCTTTTTTCTATGTATGTGGTAGCAAGGAATTGAACCCGGGTCTTCGTGCATGCTAGGCAAGCACTTTAACCACTAGGCCAAACTCCCGGCCCCCTTTTTTTTTTTTTTTTGGCTCAAGGTTAGCACTCTATCAGTTTGAGCCACAGCTCCACTTTCAATTTTCAGATTGGTAATTGGAGATAAGTCTTTTGGACTTCCCTGCCCAGGCTGGGCTTTGAACTGTGATCCTCATATCTCAACCTTCTGCGTTAGTGAGTATTACACTGAGCCACTGGTGCCCAGCAGACCCCTGATTCTTGATAAGCAAGACCTATTCATCAAAATCTTAAGTATTGCACATGATAACAGGTAAGCGCAAAGTCTTGCTTTGGTAAAAAGATGTGCAGACTTGACTATTCAAGGAAGCTATGTGCAGGATACATTTTTCCTTTAGGAGGTGCTACATACACTGAAATTTAATTTTTGAATTTTTAATTTTTTTTTCGGAGGAGCTTTATCACCTAACACTAGTGCTTTACAATTTGAGCCACAGCTGTATTTCTGGCTTTTTGGTGCCTAATTAAGAGATAAGAGTCTCACTGATTTTTTTTTTTTCCCAGGCTGGCTCTGACCTAGAATCTTCAATTCCAGTCTACTGACTATCTAGGATGACATGCATGAGCCACAGGTATCTGGCCGTAACCATCTTTTATATGTTTGCAGTGCCCTATCTTGTTAGAATCATTCTAATCATATCCCTTAGGTCCAATTTCAACCAACAATTGCTGAGTTTTTGGTTACTCTACAAACCCATTATGCGAAATACTAAACAAATTTATATCCCCTGCCACACACAAACATCTTACAAGCAATTAGCTGAGCACCACTGATAAAGAAATTACAAGTTATTACAGAAACATTACAACTGGCACCAGTGGCTCATACCTATAATCCTAGCTACTCAAGAGGCTGAGAGCTGAGGATCCCAGTTTGAAATCAGCCTGGGCAAGAAAGTCCAACAGTTTCATCTCTAATTAACCACCAAAAAGCCAGAAGTGGAGGTATGGTTTAAATGGCAGGGTGTCAGAAGTAGCAAAAAAAATAAAAGGGCAGCATCCAGGATACAAGTTCAAACCCAGTACCATTATGTGTGTGTACATACATACATACATACACCACACACAAGAAAGAAAGAAAGAAAGAAAGAAAGAAAGAAAGAAAGAAAGAAAGAAAGAAAGAAAGAAAAAATATTGCATTGTGCAAACTTACTACCATATCATCCTCTCCTCCCAAAAATATTGTCCTAAGTTTCCTTTGAAAATGACCCCATTAGATCAGGCTTCTTTTAACAGATATTTGGCAAATGGAGAACTCCTCACATACAGATAAAAATAAACAGCCTCTGCTCATCTCCTTGCTAAAAAGATAATTAGGAAATTTCATTAAAAGAACACACATGTTTAGACTAGTCTACTAGGGCTGGGGCATCAAAGACTGGAACCACTGTGGAAATTTCTAGAGGAGACAGAGTCTTGATTAACAACCTAATGATACTAAGCAACCGATGAGCCAAGGTGTTAGAAGTGAAGAGCCTCAGTTCCTTTCAGCTAAAAGCCACATAAACATGAAATATAATTATCTTTTGGAGCTCAAACGGAATAAAGATGGCTATAACATGGGTATTTTAATTCAGAAGTCCTAGAATAATCAGGGTCCTATTCAAATGCCAGTTGTAACACATGCTAAAAATGAGAAAGAAAAAAATAAAGAAATGTGCGTGAAAAGCGTATTCATACTACATACAAAACAACCTTTCTTTGATCCCCAAGTAGAAATCCAATGTAGTCTTCTGCATAAACAATTTAAAAGTAAACTCTGGAAGACATCAGGATGATAAAGACTTCGAGAAGAGAGCTTATACTGAGATAACTTAGCTTCTGTACAATAAGAACTAACTCTGCCTGGATGTAACAAAATGTAAGGTTTTTTTTTTTCATTTTTCTCCCCCTGGTGAGGCAGAAGCCTTCCAGAGACATTTTTCCAGGTCGGACCACACTCATGAGAACCACCACTCACCTGTGATTTCCTTGTGAAACCACTGAGAGAACCTCTAATTAATTCATCTTTGCTTTCCCAGAACATAGGATTAAATGAATGAGTTCAAGACAACTAGGCAGTCTCAACTAGCTCTAAAACCAAGAACAGTTTGAGATGGACCCAGAAAGACCTGAACAATGTTATTTATACATCAGAAAACAGTGTGCCCCATAGAGCTGTCAGGAAGAAAAAGGAAAACTATAAACTGAGGTTCTTTACATGAAACAACTTGCAAAAAGGGAAGATCCCACCCATAAATCAATTCCAACTGAAGTTGCCCAGAGAAGATTTTGTCCTATTATTGACCCTAGGTCTTCATCTATTACATTTTGTGGACCCACACTTTCTCACCCATACATGGAGGGAGATTGAACAGGAAATAGATTGGAGGGATCCCTTGCACACCTAACACTTACTGCATTGGGATTCTAGATCTGGATAACAAACCCCCTAGAGAACAAGATGCTACAGGGCGTCATATAACTGAACCACATATAAAAACTGCAGCCTCTCTCAGAGATTGGCCTGTATTGTTCTACATTTTTTTATGGTTAGTGTAAAGTTGATATACAGAGGACAATTCTTTGTGAGCCCTGTCACCCTTTCCCTCGCTCCCTCTCTGTTTCTTCCTCCCTTCACCACCCATAAATCGCAAGTCATTTTCCACATAGTGTCTATCTAATGAATACCATTGTAGTATTTGTTTATCTTTTGTTCCACCTTTTCTGTGTTCTCTCCTCTCTTTCCCTCTCAAATACAAACAAACAAGACAAAAGGAAAGAAAAGCACACTAAGACAGTTTACTGGAGAGCCAGGCAGGGTTGTGAATACTTGTAAACCCAACATTATCAAGCCTGAGGCAGGGAGATCGAAAGTTCCAGGCCAGCCTAGGCTAAGAGTGATAACCTTTGCCCAACACAGAAACAAACAGAACATCTCCCTGTGAGGACCACATATGGCATGTACTTGTTTGGTGGCGGGGCTAAGAAAGGACTTGCTTTAGGATGGGGTGTCTGTTTCTCTGGGTCTTCCCTCTCAAAATTTGTGTCCTGTCAGGGGGTGTAAGAATGGCAGTTATGTGAGAAGTCTAGCAGGGAATAAGTGTGTGTGTACACAAGATTGGGGAGCCGGGCTGGGGGGGGGGGTTGTCCTCTCTGGGATCTGGATTTCATTTCCCCTAAAATGTCCTCAATCCGACCAATTCCAGAGGCTTTTTGGTTCTTTGGCTCCAGTACACATGCACAGACTTCATCTTAGGAGAAAGGCTGTCACGAGGTTTGAGGGGAGGAATGTGGAGGTCAGATTTCTTCTTTTGAAAGAATTTGAACTAATCCCCTGTTTTCAGTCCAACTCTGTACTCCTGCTGTTAGAGGTTTTGAATTCCTGAGACGCTCTGATGGTTTGCGCGCGCATGCGCACACACACACACACACAGCACACACAAGTGCACACACATGCTTGGATTTTCTTTTCAGTCAATACCATTTTCTTTCTTTCTCTCTCCATCTCTTTATCTGTCTCTCTCCGCGTCTTTTGTTTGTGTTTATGTGCACTGATTCTAAGACTTGAACTCAAGGCCTGGGCACTCAAGGCCTGGGACTTTTTCTGCTCAATGCCAGCACTCTACCATTCAAGCCACAGCTTTACTTGCAGCCTTTTTGTAGTTATTTGGAGATAATGAGTCTCACAGACTTTCCTGCCCAAGCTAGCTTTACACCCTGATCCTTAGATCTCAGCCTCCTGAGTAGCTAGGAGTACAGGAGTGAGTCGCTGGCACCCAACCCAAATTCTCTCTTTTGAGTCAACTACCTACTCTAATACTTGAAAAAAAAATTACAGCATCTTCCATTTGGGCTGTACCCTCTCTGTGTGCTTTACTTTCCCTTTGTTACTGGTACAATATACTTAAAAAATTATTTACTTTCTTTTTAAAGGTGTTAAGAAGGAACAGAATGAAATGAATGTACTCAGTAGGAGGTCTTCAGTGGCAATTTAATCAAATGTTCTTTAAAAACCCAAATAAGGAAATCTTCTTTCCAAAAAAAAAATCTACTTGGGCTGGGATGTAGCTCAGTGGCAAAGCGCTTGCCTAGCAAGTACAACATCCTGGGTTCAATCACCAGTGCCAAAAAAGAAAAGACAAAAAGATACAGTTTAAAAAAAAAATCTACTCTTACTTGTTTCTTACTGAAAAAAAAATCAATCCACTTTGATTCATATGTATGGGTTTTTTTTTACCCCATAGGAAGCATTTTCACTTATAATGATAATATAAACCAGAAAATACTGCCTCGTTCTTCTGTATGAACACAATAGGCTAAAATGACTTGGCTGCAATGGTTTTATGAATCATGGAAAAAGCAAAGATACTGTATTTCTTGATTTCATCTTTGTGAACAAGACACAGAAAATGTGGTGGTGATGGTCACACATACAGGTGTGTTCACACCTATGACATGATTCGGAGATTGACATTGAATTCTACAGAGGTCTATTTCACCGCAGAAAGTACTGCTGGACAGGACAGGTCAAAATCCCAGGCCATGCAAGAAATAAGCATGAAAATTTGAGCCAAGTATCTGACTTTGTTACCTGCTATATTGTATATACATTTATTTGAAATAGGAAAGGGCAGAGGGGAAAACAAGACAATTGGGAAGGGGTGGGGGGAAGGAAATGGAAACAAAAACATAAGAAGGGGTATCAACATGTGAGAAGTAATGCACCTACTCTCTGGCGAATGTGACCTCTATACATTACTTCAATAATAAAAAATAAAATGAAAAAAAGAAAAATTTGAGCCAAGAGGATAGTAAGCTGGGAGCTAACTTGTCATTCTATCTATCTATCTATCTATCTATCTATCTATCTATCTATCATCTTTGTGCTGGTTCTGGGGCTTGAACTCAGAGCCTGGGCATTGTCACTGAGCTTCTTTTGCTCAAGGCTAGCTAGTATTCTACCACTTTGAGCCACATCTCCATTTGTGGCTGTTTTTCCTTTTTCTTTTAGGGGGATAGATTACTGACGATAAGTATCTCATAGACTTTCCTTCCAGGGCTGGCCTGGAATCGTATCCTCAGATCTCAACCTCCTGAGTAGCTAGGGTTATAGGTGTGAACCACCAGCACCTGGCTAAACCTAGCATTTTAATATTTATAAGTAATGTGATGCCAGAAAGACAAATTGTCTCCCCATCTCAGATATGGGACACCAGGGAAAAGCTACAGGAAGACAAAGCCAGAGGTTATAGCAATTAGAACTCTGGAGAGTCCTAGTTCCCCAAAAGGAGCTTTGTGACCCTAGAAGTGCTAAAGGGGAGAAAGGTCAGACATATCTCTTCGAATTTCAGCTTATTAGAATTGGACAAAGATACTCAAAACTAACAACAAAAAAAAATGGTTTACAACAATTACATAACATACAAAAACCATTTCTACTTCCTCTCACTTTCTTAGATACTTACATGGACCTGTAAGACAGATATGTACACAATGAAGAGAACACTTCCACAGCTATAAACACTCTTTGGCCATTGGAGAACACGTTCTTCTATCTTAAACTAACCCTGACATGAAATCACACCCACAGTTATTGAATTATAAAGTACCAATTTGACTCCACTCCATAATATATTTGTCTTGTTGCAAAAAAAATAATCTAAAGTTGTTCATGCCCGGCAAAAACTGACAGATCACGTGTTATTTTTTAATCATATGTGTTTTCCTCTCCCATATGTTAACATACAACATGAATATGACCTAACCCACTTGTCTTGCCTTTATTTTAGAGACTTCTCTATCTGGTAGCTACAACTGTACAAAGAAGTGAGACAGCAAGGAAGATGATGTTCAGTGCTCTGAAGGAGGTGTTTATATTTATAATTGCCTTTCCTTTCATGTTTTGAATTTAGCACACCAATAACTTCCAAGCAAAGAATGAAAGCATGCTATTGGTTAGAACTCGGCTTCATTGTTTTAGTCTACCCCTAAACAGGAGCGAGCCCTCAACCTTATGCCCTGTGGCAGCCAGTGAAGAAACTAAAGTAAGGAGGAGAAGGAAAAGTAACTAGACTGGAATTGAGAGGCATGTTGAATCTTGCTGCCCCAATTATGAAAAGCTACTGGCTGTAACTTCGTTTTGTCTTTCTTGGCAGAACAAACCTTACTCGCCATAGAAGTATTCTGGTAGGAGTTGTACCTGATACTTCAAAGCAATACTTCAAAAATGCTTATTACTAACCTGAGGAAGGGAATGTAGGTTCTGTATAAATGCTGATAATGTTCTTGTGACAAGCTGTCATAGAATTTCAAGTTCAAGGGACCAGGCGTCCCTTGAGAGAGACCTGTATTCTCCCTGTTAAAATTGTTGTCACCTTGGAAAAGCTCAACTTTTATGAGTGAAGTGAAATTTTTTGCATATGAAGAGGCAGAAAGGTAGCTTGCTATGTTAAGTAAGACTAAGTCAGCCATCCATCCATCCACTCATTCATTTCTTTATCCATCTAGCTACAATGTGTTGGACAATGTGCTACATTGTCAGAGTTCCAGCAGGCACAAAACCAGACATGATCTCAGCTTTTCTAAACTTTATAGCAGGGGAAACAGACATCGAATAATCACATATACATAATTAAACTATGATTGTTTACATGATAATAATGATTATTAAAATAAAAGAGATTAAGAATGGGAAAGCAACACCTAAGTCTGATTTGGAGCAAGTATCAATTCTTTTTTTTTTTTTTTTTGCCAGTCCTGGGGCTTGAACTCAGGGCCTGAGCGATGTCCTTGGGCTTTCCTCAAGGTTAACACTCTGCCACATGAGCCACAGCATCCCTTTCTAGCTTTTTCTATATATATAGCACTGAGGAATCGAACCCCAGTTTTCATACATGCTACTTTACCACTAGGCCAAACTCCCAGGCCCAAGAATCAATTCTGTGGATCAGGGAACAGCATATGCAGATTTCTGGGATGAGGGTCACATGGCCCATCCCTGAGCTAAGGAATGCTTCCAGAGAAAGTCCAATGGGAGGAGAAGATGCCCACCATTGAGTCATTAAAAAGATTTTGCTTCTGACCTATGGGCCTCGAGGAAACACTGAAGACTCTAAAAGAGGCACAGGAACAATCACAAATAGCTGTTTCCAATATAGTCACTCTAAACTGAGAATTGAAAATCTTAGGTTTATATTCTGGAGATGGACTGCTTTTATTATTAAATGTAAAGTGTTACAAATACAGCTCTGCATAGAGTAAACTCTTGGGCAAAAGTCATATACAAATACTTAAAAATTCAATGAAACTATTAAGAACTTTTTTTAAAAAAATATTTTTTTGTTGGTTGTAGAGCTTGAACTCAGGGCCTGGGCATTATCCCTGAGCCTCTTCAAAGCTAATTCTATACCACTTGAGCCACAGTGCTACTTCCTAGTTTCTGAGTGCCTATTTGCAGAGAAGAGTCTCACGGGGACTTTTCTTCTTAGCTGGCTTCGAACCATGTGGCTAGGATTAAGGCATGAGCCATAATAGGAAGCTGCCTATTAAAATGTTTATGTGTTTATGTTGTTGAGACTTGAAGTTCATAAGCTTATTTCCCTTACGCATAATAGTCTGTGGCTGACATGTGCTAGCCAAGACTACACTGCTCACCTGTGCCAAGACCCATGCACTGTGGAGGTGAGTTTTGCACTGAGGATGGTCCAACCCCACCTCCTCTGCTACAGCCAGATGTGTGTATGGCTAGATATGGTATATGCTTTCTCTTTAGAAATCTAAGGTGCAATTTGGTTTGCTAAAGTGGATTTCCAACTTGCTCATTTCATATGACAAACTCATGACTTCAAGTACTGACTTGCAAGGGTGTTCTGTTAAACTAAGCCTTTGGGTTGTGCCCCCGAAGTGACAAAGTTACTCAGGATGTATCATGTCTTGAAGATGTTCTAATGCTTGCCTTCCCCACGTGCAACCTTATCTCTGAGCTGCAAAGATATCAAAATAATCATATTCTTTCTAAAGGTGCACGTTGAGTTTGTTTAATGATTTAACACAATTCCTGCCTCACAACCAAGTAGCAGTTTCTTAAATCAGTGTCTCCCAAACTGACTTTCTAAGTCTAATTTCTGGAATGAGATGGATAAAACTTATGAATAGGGACCAGGAGTTTGGCCTAGTGGTTAAAGTGCTTGCCTAGCATGCATGAAGACCCGGGTTCGATTCCTCAGTACCACATACATAGAAAAAAGCCGGAAGTGGTGCTGAGGCTCAAGTGGTAGAACTCTAGCCTTGAGAAAGTCCAAGGACAGTGCTCAGGCCCTGAGCTCAAGCCCAGGACTGGCAAAAAAAAAAAAAAAAAAAACTTATGAATAAAATGCCCACTTTGCCTGGTTTGGGGTCCAGTATAGAAACAGGAGATTCTCTTTGACACTTCAGCAAACACATCATAAACTGAAAATATTACAAAGTAAAAATGCATTTACTAATAAAGCTAGCCTGCCAAACACCACAGATTAGCCTAGCTTACCTTAAACGTGCTCAGAACACTTACATCAGCTTATCTAATGGCAAAATCACCTAACACAAAGTGCTGACTGCCTGGTGTAATGTTTTATAACGCATTGAAAGTGGAAAACAGAATCAAAAGAAAGGTATGCTTCCCAGCCATCATAAAGGAGAAATATTGGAGACTCATAAGCCAAGATATCATAAGCTAAGGGAAAGTGGTCTATATAGCAATCTGATATTTCATTACCCATTCAACTCCACCCCACCCAGAAGGCAGTGCTTGTATGACTTCCATCCCATGGCAGATTTCCTTCCCCGTTTTGGGAAAAACCCTAACACACCACAGAGATCAAGAGTTCAGAACAACTAACTCCAGGAATCTCGAGATGACAAGTGCTTGGTGAGTCAGTAATTGGTATTTCTCTAAAGCCACATTGTGCCACTTGATTCTGAAAGTGAAAATTTTCATGGCTGACTAGAGAGAGATAAGGGGGAGGGAGAGAGGGAAGGAGGGAGGGAGGGAGGGAGGGAGGGAGGGAGGGAGGGAAGAAGGGAGGGAGGAAGGGAGGGAGAGAGGGAAGAAGAGAGAGAGAGAGAGAGATTCTATGCTGTGTCACTTCATTCTCTTGCTTAAAACAAGGACAGCAGACTTCCACGATTCTTCCAAAACTACGAACTATCTAAGTATGGCCATAACTTCAAGAGATAAATGTACCCCTATGTGCCTGGTGCCGGTGGCTTGTGCTTGCAATCCTAGCTAATCAGGAGGCTGAGATCTGAGGATCACGATTCAAAGCCAGCCCAGGCACCAAAGTCCATGAGACTCATCTCCCACTAACCACCAGGTAACTGAAAATGGTGCTGTGGCTCCAAGTGGTAGAACACTAGTTTTTGAGCAAGAAAGCTCAAGAATGCTGCTCAGGCTCTGAGTTCAAGCCCCACAAACTGACCAAAACCAAAACAACAACAACAAATCTACACAAGTACCCCATTCTCCTTTCATCTCTAGACTCTCCTTTACACTCCTGCTTCTACCGCCTAAAACTTGGGTGCTGGATACCTTTGCCTGGGATACCTCCACCATCCTGGGCATCACTTCTATGCCTAGCTCATCTATCTTCCTGTCTCCAGAACTGAGGACAAGTCCTATAGTTCTACTTGGATTTGCTCTCTAGCACTTAATACATGGACGGCACATAACATATACTATTGCTAGATTCTAAATACACAAGCGTTTAGGCTACAAATGGTTGGATATCCCTTGTAATTGTATACTCTTTTAAGAAATCATTTAAGCGCCAGGAGTTTAGCCTAGTGGTAGAGTGCTTGCCTAGCGAGTATGAAGACCAGCCTTCGATTCCTCGGCACCACATACAGAGAACAAAAAACCCAGAAATGGTGCTGTGGTGCAAGTGGTAGAGCTCTAACCTTGAGAAAGCCCAAGGACAGTGTCTAGGCCCTGAGTTCAAGGCTCAGGACTGGCAAAATAAAATAACATTAAAATTTAAAAAAGAAACCATTTGAAGAAAGCAGAAAGAAGATTGTCTGTTATTTTACTCCATCCCTCATCTCTGGCAGCCTGCATAGTTTCTAAATTTCACCTTTCCCTGTGACCTCTATGCTCAAAAATCTATTTTGGCCCACTGTCTGCAGCCTTCTTAGTTGCCTGCTAAGCCCAACTCACTATAACTGCAGCAGCTGTAACTGCTCCCACTCTACCTACCTCTTTCATGTTCACAGTGACATTTCATCCTTTGCCGGAAGCATAGGAGATAGATGGGCAGACATCACTGATTGTTTATACAGATAAACAGAGAAGAGTTCATTAAGACTGCCTAAGGCCAAAGTGGCCATTAATATGAGACAAGAAGAGACAAAAGTCTGTGTGTTCTTGTTAGCTCAGGGTTCTTCCTTTTGCACATGGGCCTTCAGTTCTTATTCACTTAGATTCTTCATAAATACCTACTACGTACTTGGGTGTGTACTAGACTGCTGAAGAGACTGTTGACAGCTCAAGAAGAAAAGACTCCTCCACTGGAATTTCACAGGTGCCATTAAAAACCTAACATTCTCTATATACTCTATAGACATAATGTTATACTATATAGATTGATATTTACCTATGACATACAAACCCTCAGCTTAATTGTAATTATGTCCTAAACTCTATGTGCTAGTGATTTTATATAGAGAATCCCTTCTTGAATACTTGTCTGTTAAACATGACATTTGAAATATGATGTAAAAAGAAAAAAAATAAATCTAATATATGGGCTCAAAAACAAAACAACACATCCTGTACCTGTGAGAGTTTCAAAACAAAATATTAAAAGTCACTGATGATTAATCTTGGTTGTCAATCTGATTGGATTAAGAAGCACCTAGGAGATTAATGCAGTATACCTCTGAGTGAGTCTGTAAAGATATTTCCACAAAGGCCTAACTTGAGGGAGAAGACCCTGAGCAGAATGCTGAAACCTTGAGCTACTTAAGTTACCTCTTGCTCTTTTCCATGTTCTTTGAATTAGTATTATTGCTGTTGATATGATTCATTATCATTTTACCAATTACACTATTTCCACTGTAAACAGTGCAAATACTTAGCCCCGAGTTGAGACTAAGTACATATGAGGGGAGCTATGTGCATGTGTTTAACCATAAATATTCCTTAAATCATACATTAATTAAGCACTAACTATATACTATACAACTCCATGATGGGCTGTTGGAATGAAGAGTCAGCCACAGAGGCTTCAAACATAGGAGAAGAGAAAAGTACAAACTAAAGTATTTCCTAAATGTACTGACAGTTGGATACACAAGGCAAGGTAGGCCTAGAAGACAAGGTAAGTAAAACAGGCTTATAGATGACCCCTTAGCCCCAGACACACATCACATTGGTTAAAGACTCAAATGTCCCTCGTGCAGGTCACAGGTTTTAAAAGTGACAGATGCTTTAGAAAATCCTGCTCTAAATAATATAAATATAATCCAGATTAAACTTGCACATAAATAAGATATGTCCACTCCAAAGATCTTTCCATTTCTTTCTCTAAAAAAAATTCCATGCTATGCATTGGGAATATGGTCTACTAGTAGAGTTCTTGCCTCGCATGGGTGAAGTCCTGGGTTTGATTCCTCAACATCACATCAACAGAAAAAGCCCGAAGTGACACTATGACTCAAGTGATAAAGTCATAGCCTTGAGCAAAAGAAGCTCAGGGACAGTGCCCCGAAGACTACCAAAAAAAAATCATGCTGTTGAAAAAAAAATCATGCTGTTTCAGCTTTGAAATTGTGAGAGAAAATTATACAATGATACACACTGAAGCCACCTGTGATTTCTGGATTCTTCTGTTCAACTGAAAAGTGGGCTCTTCGGGTCTTTCGCATTCTAAAAGACCCATAACGGCCAAGAGCATGGCCTAGTGGTAGAGTGCTTGCCTAGCATACATGACACCCTAGGTTTGATTCCTCAGTACCATGTACATAGAAAAAGCCAGCAGTAGTGCTGTGGCTCAAGTGGTAGAGTGCTAGTCTTGAAAAAATTCAAAGACAGTGCCTCGGCCTTCAGTTTAAGCCCCAGAACTGGCAAAAAATCACATAAAATGTGAGAGGTGAGCTTTGCTAATATTGATATTTCCAGGGGTATGCAACATGCTTATCTGGTATTTTCCCAGGCTTTAGAACAAATTCTTAACTTTGTTTGTCTCTAAACATGGGGTACCATTTAACCCAGTGTTAGCTGCTGTGGCTTACACCCAGTTTAAAAAAAGGAAGATCTTGTAGCATCTTTTCTGTACCTGAGTGCTCCATTTGGGAACCCCCAAACCCCAAAGCAAATCCAGGGCAAAGCCCAGAAATTAACTGTTATGCATTAGCCTTCAACTAAGGCTGTATACAGTGCCACATGTCTATTAATCTCAGCTACTTAGCAGGCAGATAACAGGAGGATCAGCTCAGGCAAAAAGCTGGTGTGACTTCATCTCAACAAATAATTCCGACACGATGTCCTGTCTATAATCCCAGATACATGAGAGAGGATAGGTAGAAGGGTTGAGGTCTAAAGCTGAACCTGGGCAACACTCAAAATCCTACTGGAAAAAATAAGTGCAACAGAAAAGTGCTGAGGGCCTAGCATGAGTGGAAGGACACTTGCCAAACAAGCAAGAGGCTCTTTGTTTAATCCTTAGAATTAAAAAAAAAAAAGAAAGAAAGAAAAAGAAAATAACCCTCTGGCTAATTTACTTCTTCTTTTAAGCCTTCCTTTTCCTTTATGTAAGTTTTCAAATTACTCAACCTGTGTCAATAACCCAGAAAAATAACTGCCTCCACAAAATGTAAACAAAAACAATTGTTTTTAAACTTGAGAATACAGAGATCAAACAGTCCTGAGAACTATTTGGAAAATATGAGATTTAATCATACTTCAAGTTTTTAATCTGAATCATGCCATGTAGTTCAACAGACTCTAAAAGAATTAAAATTTCAGAAATCCATGCAAATGTTCATCTTCAGCTCTGGCTATTCTCACAAGCCTCAATATGCACAGAAATATAGAATACTCTGCAGAAGCAGAAACCTAGGGCTCTAGAAATCACGAAGACATGTAATACTCAAAAGTGCCTACATGGGAAAAGCCAAACTTTTCCAGATGGAACATAAAGAGAAATGAAGGTGACAAGATATTTCGCCTACATGGGGAAAACCAAACTTTTCCAGATGGAAACACAAAAAGAAATGAAGGTGACAAGGTATTTCACAGGTAGGGAAATAATTCCCCACTTTATATTGCACACACATCCTATCCATGGCTCAGCACCAAGCTAGGAAATCTAGGCCTAGCCAAATGTGCCATCACACAAGCTGACAAGGCAGTCACGCCATACAGAAGAAGAAAGGAGCCTTCCTGAGGCTAACTTTGACACACAGCATGCCCTAAGGCAAATCCCACATACAGACAACTACACAGAAGGGCTCAACATCTGAAGGGAATCCAACTATAAGGGTTCTGGTCATCCTCACTTTCTGGTGGCAAGTGACAACTTTACAGGACACCATCATTACTATTTTCTTATTCTTCATATTCTGTTATTCTGTTTCCAATAGACTGTCCTAACTGCATCACTGGCTCTCATGCTGGTAACCCGACACCAAGCCAAAGAGTCGGCATTTCCCCTTCCCCACCCAAACTACAAGACCCCCTGGTTGTGGACCCCTCAGCCATCACTTATGCCAGGACTCTTGAGAGTCTTTGTGGACCCCTCAGCCATCACTTATGCCGGGACTCTTGAGAGTCTTTGTGGACCCCTCAGCCATCACTTATGCCAGGACTCTTGAGAGTCTTGAGCACGCTGACAGATACGTCAAAACACCGCAAAAGGACAGCAGAACAAAAGGCTCTCAAAGGCTCCTTTGGTCAATCAAGAACTATCTAGGATATTATAAACTACCCAAGTCAGTGCTCCCCATCTAGAACAGGTATCAATTTGAGTATAAAGTATTTTTTAAGTTCAGTGTTTATATGTCACATACAAAATTTCATTCCTGCTTCTGATCTTTTTTTTTTCTGTTTGGGGGGAGTGGGGTGGGATGAGGGGGTAGGGAGAAGAAACCACATCAGGATCAAATGTCACTTGGTTCTTATTAAAACAGAAGAAAGCAGACAGGGAGGCTGCACTGTGACTTGGCTGACCTGGGCCCTCAGTAAAAACAAACCTCTATAAATCACCAGATGTGAGCAATTGGGTAGTGATCACTTTAATTAATTGAAAAGCTCTCCTGAAATTTACTGTATAATTTCAACCCTTCCAACAACACCTTTACAATGGTGGTTCTTTGTCTTAAGTTGTTTATGGGAGGAATGTGTTTTCAACTTCAGAGATTTAACTTTTAAAAAAAATTATTTAAGATGGGGAAATTGCTTAATTCGAGAAATTAAGCCAGAAGCATTTTAAATGCTATCTTTCAATGCTGCAAAGCCAAAATTGTTGCCTGGAATCCACCCTAAAAATATTTAACGTGATTTTAATTGCGTTTGAAAATTCCTATTTGCAAAATAGCATGCAGTGGTTTTTCTGCCTTTCAGATTTAATTTTAGCTCTCCAAATTGATACTCTAAATTATGGGTTTGGGAGTCTGATTTCCACCATAGGTGTCTGTCCTCCGAAAAATAAAGTGATACACATGGCCCAGGTAGCTCATGGCTGTAATCCTAGCTGCTCAGGAGGCTGAGCTCTGAGGATCCCAGTTTGAAACTAGCTTGGGCAATAAAGTCTGAGATTCTTATCTCCAATTAATCACTAAAAAGCTTAAAGTAGAGTTGTAGTGCAATGGTAGAACACTAGCTCTGAGCAGAGAAAGTTAAGGGGATCAAATAGGTCTGGCGTTCTAGTCCTAGTACTGTCACTAAAAAAGAAAAATAAAAGAAGCTACATTATTATTATGAAGTTCTCAATAAATTCATGAGGCAATACCAGGATTAAAGGCTTGATCTACAGAATATAATCCCATAGACATCTCTATGGGGTGAAAGAGGCTTGATGAAATCTTGGAGAGGAGTTTCAGTTATGGAAGCAAAGTGAATTAAGTGTATTGTTTTTAGGAAGCCTGGGGACTGGGGATGCAGTTCAATGGAAAAGCACCTGCCCATCCCTAGCATAGGAGAAACAAAACATGGTATATATACACACATTTGAAGTTTTAAGAATGGCAGTTTAGGCTGGAAAACCAGTGAACCAATTCAAAAATCCCCTTTAAATCAGACTCTTGAGGACATGTTCAAAGTTTGCTTATTAGATCTTTAAGTTGCTGCAAGTGGAATACCTTCTAGTTTAGGCTCTTAAATATATACCCAGGAAATGCTGCTGATATTTACTTACAAGGAAAGAAATGTAATATTTGTTGAGACTGGCCCCAGATCCGGAATGGCTTCTAATTCATTGTTGTTCAGTTTCCTACAAATGCAAACACAAAACAAAAAGATGCTAATTAGGTAATCTGTCACTCACAGAGATGAGAACTTTATAAATTATTATTCGAAGTCATCTCCCAAGTGCAATGCTTTAAATATTCATACAGTGAATAAAAATGGTTAAGTGAGACTTACACTTCTCGAAGGCTTTGCAGGTGGTTCATGGAACTTGCTGTAATGAAAGATAATCTGTTGTGACTTAGGTCCCTGAAAGGAAAGAAGAAGAAAATGATAAGTAGCTCCTACACACTAATAGCGCCTCATAATATGTAAAAGCCAATGGGCTAATGAAATATCTCAATCTACACGAATGACAACCGAGGAAATAATTGGTCTATTCTGTCCACAAACCAGATGGAAACCAAAATGCCAAACTCTAAACTCAGAGGACAAAATTAGTTTAACAGGCTGGCAGATTGAAATACTTTAACCCACAAACATTTTAAGAGATGGTTTTTGGCACATGGTGAACAGGTCTTTTGTGAACGGCTAGCTTGGCTTTACCCTCTCATCTCCCTGCTCTCAACTTGATACGATGACATCATGGCTCATGAAACATGGCTAATTAGGCAGGTCACTGAAATGACAGTCTCTACAGAAAGGATTCTTTAATCACAAAAGTCAGCCTCAATGTCCTACTGCAGTTAAAAAGAACAGAAATAACTCACCACGCTTAAGGTATTGTGTGTGTGTTTGTGTGTGCACACAGGTGTGTTTCAAAGTCTGTGTGTGTGTGTGTGTGTGTGTGTGTGTGCATGTTCAAAAGGAGACACGCCAACCTAAACCCTTTGTTTTGACTCCCCAAATTTCCACATGTAGTAACTTGACAAATAATTTAAACCACACCATCCACCTAACAAGGCTACTCAGACTGTCCAGACCCCTATGAACAGATTTTAGTTACTACCATAAATGAGCCAATTACCCAAAGACTCAATCTAATGTAGTAACAACCCCCAAAGGACACCAATACTAATAAAAAGAACAAACTCCTAATCCATACAATACTCCAGGTGAGGAAATTACCTCAGCATTAGATTAAAAAAATATGGCACATACATTTGTTCGTATTGCTTCACACATGTGTATGTGTCTTCAGATAGTGTTAGAAAACAGAAAAGCCAAGGCACTACAAGAAACCAGGCTAATGAACAACACTGGCTTAAAGCTCCTTAAACATTGGCTTAAACCCTTCTTAATGTGATTCTTTCAGTGTTAAAAATGAAGGCTTGAAAATAACCTAAGTTTTAGATAACGAAAAGTGATGAGGCAAAGCATGAATTCTGTCCCATGCACAAGCTGTCTTTTCCCACACACCCAACAAACACAGACAGAAGTGTACACGAGGAGGGGTGAAGTTGTTTCTTTTTTAGTGAACGAGTACATCCTTTGAGTCTTTCTTGAGTTTGCATTTCAGGAATACACCTGGATTTCTGTATTTTACCTTTATGCTAAAAAAACGATTTTTAAATCTACAATGGTTTTATTTGAAATATGTTTGCTTAAAAAGACCTACCAGACAGTAACACACAAGTAGATTTGTTCTGGTAGAGTTATAACATTAAGAAAAAAAAATCTGGCACAGTCTTGAAACTATAAAAGTCTTGCAATTACAAGCACCGTGGTGCATGCTTACCATGTCGGCTGGAGCCAGACACTTTCCCCTCACCGTCCGCTCAAATCCATCTGGAGTTCATCAAGGAAACTGTGAGCCCAACAACTCACGTTAGCTAGGATTCCAACAAACCTGTGAGCCTTGAGCACCCCCACACACTCCCAGATTTCCTATGTGGCTTCAGAAATGACCAAGAATAAGAGTTGTTGGCAGGGAAGTGTAGCTGAAAGCCACACAGACCTTCGTCTGGACCCAGTTGACTCCGGTACATTGTACCTGCCTCCCTCACTGATCCTACTTTCCAAAGCAAAGGGAAACCAATCTGGTATTTACACATATTACTGGTGATTTTTCCTTTATATTAAAACACACACACACACACACACACACACACACACACACACACACACTCTTAACTCCACTGTGGGGATTATTTCACATTTCACGGGGCAATCCTGTGAGAAGATGGGATTCCGTGTTTTACTCTGGGGCATCGTGATAAAATGAAATCCTCTAGCAAAAGACCATTAAAAGAAGAAACGCTCTTGAGAGACAGGAGCATAAGCAGGGAGCACTCAGGCCTGATTCAGAAACAGGACTGGCAACTTGAACTATTTCACTAATAAAATAGTGTATTAGTAAAAACCGTATTGTATGTGGGAGAAAAGAAAAAAAAAATCACCCTCCAGTGACTTTTACTGCTAAATACTTAAAGCCATGAAACTTGTAATGTAGCTAAATTTAGATTTTAATATAATTTATAATTCAGAAATAATTACTTTCCAGGTACAGGATGTCACATTTTCCTAAATCTTCCTTACGTGTATTTATGTATGGCTACATCGTTAAAGAGATATTCAAGACATATAATGCCTATGTGTTCTTAAATAGAAAACATTCAACAGGGTGCACAGTTTCTTCACATTTTTTAAAGAATTCCATGAATGGACATCTCCCCACCAAAAAATTATTTTAAAGTTGTTATGGTGTGTGAGAAAGAAGTGTAAAGCTGAATCTGGAAGACAGCTCTCCATAATGAAGGAAAGCCTCTCTTCCTGCATTCCTATCAATACAATGAAAGTATATAAAAACCATTCTTTGAAAGCATTTGATTCCAACTATCCTTTTTTTTTTTCAAGCATTTGGAAAACTGACTTCCAAGTCAAATTGTAAAATGCAAATACAGCACAACTTCTTAATCAGTCCTACTGGGGCTTGGGGAACTGCTAATTCAGCAGAAATCTAGAAAGCAAGTTGAACAACAACAACAAAAAAAGCCAGGCTGGCGCTGTTTTAATACACTGATCCAAAGTGACTCATAAATCAGCCTGCTATGTTCGAGTCTTCGTCTGGAAAATACAGGAAAACAGCTGTGAAAACCATAAGGACTAATACACCCTCCAAACCACCCCCAATTCTAGTCCAAGTCAGAAGATTTATAACAGGCCAATACTAAAGTCAACACCAGCACACACTACTGCTTATACTCGCGCCTAAGCCCTGTTGAGAGCTCATCCAGTGCTATGTGATAAGATAAATAATTACGAGATTCCAGAGAGAACCTCATAATACTCCAGGCTCTCATTGGCCATTAAGCTTTTCTCTCTTTGGGCTAAAATAGTCTAACAACTACTACTTTTGAGGGTCAGAGTTCTGTAAGCACAAGATCCAAAACCAAGGTTCAAAAGTTGCTATTGTAACCACTTGCCTTAAAGTATTAGATGTGGCATTCTGAAAGAAATGAGTACAGTAGTGCTGCTTTATAGCTCACACGATTCAACTCTGCACGGATGAGGCTACTACTATTGCAATAAGTCACAACTGAGTTAACAGTGGGAAAACACACACACACGCGCGCGCACACACTGAATGAAAAATGAAAACCTGTGCTTTCACAATTTTGAATTCTGACTTCACATACCAGATTCCAAGACAACTGTTTCTTCTTTCTCTTCCATAAGGAAAAGTAAGAAACAGGGGAGGACAAAATGCATGTTTCTACTTCTGTTTCTTTGATCAGCTTTAATTTTTTTCTAATTCTGTAAAATTGAATAGCAGCTTCTTGAAGTCTCTCCATCCCTGTTCCAATATACCAAATATCAAAACATAAAACTCAATCTCACATTATTTTTCCCCACCTTTCAAAGACAGAGAAGAGACCTCTCAGAGCCACAGTCCTAAACAAAAGAAACATTTACATTAAAGAAGTTAGGCCACATGGCTTGGTGACACCTACAAAAAGGGTTAGAAGTCAGTCACCAAATAGCAGCAGAATGACGAGGCTGAGCTCAGAGTGATCCCAGCAGGGTTTCTGACAGCAGACAGAGTGCCTATTTATACAAGTGGAACTTATTTTCACATACATTTAAGGAATGTGGACTTGTATTGAGACAATTTACTGCTGGCGGAAATGTAATTAAAGACTGTGCTAACCAAATAAACTGTAATTTGTTTTTAGTGTGCCACCAAATTATCTGCAAAACAAAATCCTAATTAGGTCAGCTACTTTTTAAGACAATGTTTAAATAGGTATCGAATCCTTTTGGGCTTAACTCAACTTCTAATCAAGAGCAGCAGGGTTATTTTCTTTTTCAGACAGCTAAACTGAATATATATATATATATATATATATATATATATATATATATATATATATATATATATATATATACATACTGCACACTGGCAGGATTCCAACGGCCCCCCTGTCATTGAGAAACTATTGAATGAAGTTAGATTAGGTGAATCATCTAAGCCTTTCTAAACCCACTCTGGGGATGCCCTGGTCTCCTTTTTCTTTCCCATCCGTCTATTATTCCTAGGTGTCCACCTCCAGTCATTCAAATGTTCAGTTCCAGATGTTAACAATAGAGCCATTCAAAGTCTCATGAAAGCAACAGCAGGACCCCCACAAGAGGTAATTGAATGGAATTAGCCACAACTAATTGAAACTCTTCCTGCTTTAGGTTTTAAAGCCCTTATCTCCTTCTTCACTTGTAATAATAATAATAGTAATAATAAAGAAAACTACTCAAGAAGAGGAGCCACGCTCAGCAATAAATGCCAGACATTTCTCCTCTATGCTGCTCCTTTATTAACCTAGCTTCTTAGCAGCGCATACAACAGGCTATGGATGACCAATTCTAACAATTCACCTATAAATGGGCTGAGATCAGCAGAGTGACCGAAAAACACAATGGACGGATTGATCTATCTGACCAAAGCTTCAGCCACTTATTGTGAACTTTCACATTCGAGTCTGCCCACTGCGATTGTTTTAAGAATTGAGGATTCCCTCTGCAATTCCGCTAGGCCCAAATCCACAAGTGTGGAGTGAAGTTTGAGTTCTTCAAAGTTGTAACTCTTTTAGGGAAACAAAAAACACCATAGAAGTATCTTCTGCTGTTTGGTTTGTGTCTTACTGCTTTCCTCCCATTATCACTAAAGTTAAGGGTTGGGAGAGACCAAAAAGAGAAGTGGGTGACATGTGATAAAGACGCGCCGTTTCCAAACCAGGGACCTTTTTCTCCCTCGTTTCTTCCGTGACCACGGCGGGCGTTTGCTATCAGACTTCACGGATTAAATAAAAATCAAAAACGTTGCGTAACAGCCATGGAGCCTCACGGGGCCCCTTCCATAGCAGAGAAGCTAAACTGCACCAATAACCTCCTCGGGTAGGAGGTGGGGAGGGGGTTAGTGTTTAAAAGGAAAAAAAAAATCCTCTAGCAGAAAAGTAAAGGGCTACGTGGGGGAGATGGGGGGGGGGGGCTTCGCACGTGCGAGGCGAGCGTGCAAGTCCGGACTGGGACTCACGGTCGGAGAGCCGGGTCAACGAAGTCAGGGTCCCTCCCCGGCTTGAATTCCAGGGAGACACGGGAAAGTCGGAGTCTCCCGCAGGTTCCCAGCGGTGCCGCCGGGCCTCTGCAGCGCGCCAAGGAGCCGGACCTTTCGCAATGGCCCGGTGTCCCCCTCCTTCCGTCCCTCCGCAGCCAGGTGAGGCGTGCCCAGCGCCCACCTGAGCAACGAGGCAGGAAGAAGGCTCTGCCCTCCCTCCCACCACACACACACCCAACACACAGTCCTTTTCCACTCCCACAGGGAGCGGATTGCGGCCTGGACCAAGGAAGAAGGCGCTGCACGGCGCGCCCACAGCCAACAGGCCCTCGCCGACTCAGATTCCCCCGAATCCGGGCCCCCACCTCCAAATCCTAAGAGACCCCCTGCCAGCATTACTTACAGCCGAGAGATCCAGGCTGGGAGAGGCTCCGGAAGGTGCGTGAGGCGCTGGCGACTGCAGTCCAGCAGATCCCCGAGGCAGCGGCAGGGAGCTGGGCAGGGGCGCGCGGAGGACGTCCCTCCCGAGAGCGGATCGGGGACACCGCGGCCGCCACGGCGGCTGCCAGCGGCCGGGCCCGCGCGCCCCAGCACGGCGCATAGCAGCAGCCCGAGCGCCGCTGCGGGCGCACGGAGCCTCGGCGCGCGCATCGCGGTCCCGGCGGCCTCTCCCTCTGTCTCTGTCTCTCTCTCTCTGCCCGGAGCTCCTCCACCCGCGCGCACTGGGGCTGGGCACAAACTTTCCTGCCGATGGTGGACGCCCGGACTCCGGCCGCGTGCTCCTCTCACGAACTCTCGGGTAAAAGTCCTCTTTAAGTCTCAGCAACGAAACCTTTTCATAGCCTTCCCCCTCGAACAGCAAAAAACGCAACCCAAAAGAACGGCCCTAGGCGGCCGAGCTGCAGCCTGAACAACGTCCCGAAAGCTTGCCAGCAAAGAAACTTTTTCCGCCTGGGTCCCGGGGGCTGTGCGCAAAGTCCGCGCGCGGTGGAACAGCGAGGCGGGGAGGGGCAGGAGGGCGGGGCGGGGCGCCGCGGGTGGAGAGGGCGGGGAGGGCGCGCGCCTATTGGCCAGCCAGGCTCCCCCTAAGCTACTCCGCGACCACGTGACAATAACAAGGCTGGAGTCCCCCTTCTTCTCCCCCCTCCCTTCCCCTGGCGGGCGCACGGGAGAAAGTGGGAGCTGAGATTGTAGGAAATTCAGAGTTCACATTTTCCAGCCTCTCTAGCCAGAAGTCTCCACTGCGTCCTGGAAACCGTATATCAGTTGGAGTTGAAGGGCAGAAGGGAGTGAGCTTAGTAGTGAAGGCTTAAGCTCAAAACTTGGGGATATTTGAGGGGAGCAGGGAGGGAATGTTATGGGAGTAATGTAAAATTAGTTCTGTTATCAGGAAACCTTTCAATCCCAAGTGGCAGCAATGTATTTCCTTATCTTAACTGTCCGCACAGGAAACGACGATTTCTATGGAAAGTTATTCTAAACTTGATGTTTCTTGGTTTTCCCCTCTCTCCCTTACAAATCAGCACCCACCATAAAAATAAGAATGTCCAGAAATCAATCAGGGCTTTGGAAATGGTGTGAGAACAGCCTACCTGTACAGCGGGCGGGGGTGGAAGGGGGAAATTGATGGCAAATGGTCTTCTACTAAGATTCCAGGAAACAGCCAGCAATCATTCAAAAGCAATCACAGTAAAATGCACGAGGACCTTGGAGGGAAAACTTGAGATGTGTACCCTAGTGATGACAAATCTTAATGGAAACTAGAAGTTCTTGCCTGTCTTTAGGGAGTGAGGTTGGGTTCAGCCGTCAGGACTGCCTACTGACTTCTGTCTGGTGGGGTACCACGTGTGATTGGAGTCACAGGACACTGAAACTGAGGGAGAACCCAGAGATTATCTACCTAACTCCTTTTCAAGACAAAGTAATAGACCCTGGGGTGTGTATGGGGGGGGGGGAGTTGTAACTTGTTTGGAGGAGGCGAGGACCAGAGTGAGAAGCTTATTTGAAGCATCTTCATATATGGATTGTGTATTAGATGCTGTCTACCCAAGCATTGTCTGCCTAGGCCTTCTATGACCATTAAGGAGTGTGATAGTTTGTGGAGTTGAGACTTTAACCCCAACTCTTAACACCCCCTGATTTCCACTGTAGCAAATTACTGGTAAAATATAGCCAGTCACTGAGAAAGGAAAAGAACTCACTTTGAAGTGCGCACACCCTGCTTTAGATAAGATAGTCCATCCTCTTTTCTACTGCCTATCACACCAACCCACTATGATTGGTTTTTTTCCATGAGGTAGATATGAGAGATATTGATGGATAGGGTGTTTCAGTTTCAAAGCAAGATTTTGTCTGCTTAGGGGTGGAAAACATTTACTGGTCATACTAAGAATTTTCCAGCTCAGGATCACCCATCTGTTTCATAAGGCCAACCAAGCTTAGTACCTTGGAGTTTTAAAGAAGAAAGATGTGGGGCCAGGAGTTTGGCCTAGTGGTAGAGTGCTAAAGAAGAAAGATGTGGGGCCAGGAGTTTGGCCAAGTGGTAGAGTGCTTGCCTAGCATGCACGAAGACCTGGGTTCAATTCCTTGGTACCACATACATAGAAAAAAGCTGGAAGTGGTGCTGAGGCTCAAGTGGTAGAGCTCTAGCCTTGAGAAAGTCCAAGGACAGTGCTCAGGCCCTGAGCTCAAGCCCAGGACTGGCAAAGAGAGAGAGAGAGAGAGAGAGAGAGAGAGAGAGAGAGAGAGAGAGAGAGAGAGAGAGAGAGAGAGAGAGAGAGAGAGAGAGATGCTATTTGTTGTACATAGCATTATGTGTGAGAATAGTGACATGAGGATGGTGGCTTACTTCTGAAGTATATCATCCCACAGGACAGAAATAACACGAAATTTAGCCTGGGCATGATGACTCAAGCCTGTAATCCTAGATACTTAGGAGCTAAAGATTGGGATCTTTTGATTGCAGGCCAGCCTGGGCATACATGGTTCACATCTATTCTCTCAGGTTCCTGGGAAAGCACAATGATCAAATGCGGCGATGTCCTTTTGCCACCCCCAGCAACAGAGAAAGGGTCACAGCCCAGTGAGGCTGTGGCATAAAGTGAGCCTCCACCTTGAAAACAACCAATGTAAAAAGAAAGTGTTGGGTGTGTGGATCAAATGGTAAATAGCCTGCAAGAGAGAGAGAAAGGTCCTGAGTTCAAACCATCTCCAGTTCTTTCAAAAATAACAATAAAATAATCTCACAAACCGGCTGCTGACAGCTCACACCTGTAATCCTAGCTACTCAGGAGGCTGAGATCTGAGGATCATAGTTCAAAGCCAGCCCAGGCAGAAAGTCCATGAGACTCTTATCTTCAATTAACCACCAGAAAACTGGAAGTGGCACTGTGGCTCAAGTGGTAGAGTGCTAGTTTAAAGCTGAAGATCTCAGGGACAGCACCCAGGCCCAGAGTTCAAGCCCCACAACTGACAATAATAGTAATAGTAATCACCATAATCATCTCACAATCTCTTTTCCTTTTCTCCAGTCACCTTTTATTACTTCACCTTTTTCCACAAATTAAATTTACATTTATGTACATTTATATTTCTCCTAAATAGCACACACACACACACACACACACACACACACACACACACACACACACTCAGCCATAGATCATCTCAGATTGAATATTTGAATGTGTGTAGAATTAAGTTAGCTCTTTCTCCTCTTGAATGCCTAGTCTAAAAGAGTAATATCTCTTTCCATGGTTGTCTTCTTCTGTCAACACAGACTCAATCTTGCCAAGACTGGGGTCTCACCACCTCTTCCACCTGCAGTTAGCAAGTCCTGCAGGAGCTAAGTAATGCCTTCATGCTTCTTTCCCTCTATCTTCTTAGATGTGCACATCTACACCCAGTGGGCTCTTGCTTGGGTTTCTATCTAGCATTCCAACGCTTCCTCCACAAAGCATTCAAGTGAGATCCATACAGGCCAAACCTGAGCCCATGAGTCAGCTACCTAATTCCTTTCCCAATTTGCCATTGTCTCGGGAGTAAAGTTCACATTTGTTAGAGTGATCTATACAGCTTTACTTTTTTTGTGTTTTGGGCCTCTACTTATCCCTTCAGCTCATTCTACTTCATCCTCACTGTTTTACCCTTGGAACTATTTGTGGTTCTCTTCTGGGATCTCTTCTAGTTGCTCTCTCTTACTGGTTGGCCCTTTGCTATTCTGATCTCTCTGTCCCTCTTCTGCCTGCTGGATGTGAGTGTTCCCCTTAGCATCTACTCTTCCTTCAGCAAAGACTTCCTTAATCCCTGCCTAATTATCATTCTAATGTTCTTCCAGTGAAACCAGTATGCACTGGGTCCAGTTTCTCCATCAGTCAGTTGGGAGTATAATAAAAATATCTATCTGACTTCCAATTGCCAGCTTCCTGGGTTTCCTCTATTCTCTGATGGCCCTGGGCACCAGGTACCTGTAACTCACACTTGTAGTCCTAAGTACTTGGGAGGTTGAGCTCTGAGGATTGTTGGAAGCCAGCCTGGGCAAGAAAGTCTTTAAGTTCTTATCTCTAGTTAACCAGCAAAAAGCTGGAAGTGGAGGTGTGGGACAAGTGGTAGAGCACTCACTTTGAACAAAGAGCTCAAGGCCATGAGTTTAAGTCCCAGTATTGGCACACGCATGTACACACACACACACACACACACACACACACACACACATGCATACACACAAAAGAGATGTCTTTAACCCTGCATTCAGCACAAAGAGGGACCTTCTACATAAAAATCTAGGCAACAGGGGCCGGGAGTTTGGTCTAATGGTAGAGTGCTTGCCTAGCGTGCATGAAGACCTGGGTTCGATTCCTTGGTACTACATACATAGAAAAAAGCCAGGTAGAGTGTTAGCCTTGAGAAAACCCAAGGACAGTGCCCAGGCCCTGAGCCCAAGCCCAGGACTGGCAAAAAAATCCAGGCAACATTTTCACAGGCAATCTAAACCTTCATGAACTAAAGGACAGAGAGAAGTTGCAGTGGGGTGTGCTTCCATCTACTTAACCATGACAGAAGACTGTTTTCCTGAAGTCCCCTCTAGCCTTACATCCATTCGTTTGTAGTACATAGGAAATAAAAATGAAAGCTGAGTGCCAAGGGAGACAGCCTGTGGAGGAAGAGAAGTGAAATGCTTAATTGATTTTTTATTTTTATTGCAAAGGTGTAAGTCTGCCTTTGTTAGCTATGATGCCTATGGCTTCCCAGCCGCTAGAATTATAAAAGATACATCTCTGGTCTCAATAAATAATTTGCTGTCAGGTATTCTGCTACAGCACAGCACGAATTGAAAAAAATGAATATAAAATCCCATTTCATTGTCTAAATTTTTACCAATAAATGACTGTGACCCAGAAATAACAGACTTAATGTGCCACCAATCCTGACAATGTTATTTTACAATGTGTGTGCCCCCACATGCACACATGCATATACACACAAACAGGTTTACACAGATTGCACAAGTGCACACACTCATGCACATAGACACGTGTACATGCACTCACATGATAACATACACAGATACATTTGCACATGCACACTCATAGGTGAGCAGGCTCACACACAGTACGGCGGACAGGGTTGAAGCCAATTTCTGTGGCTAATGCCTCATGAATTAAGATTTAGTGGGAGGTAGTCACATTCATTTTTGAGGGGGATTATTTTACCATTTAATTTCAATACAGACAAACATAGAGATTCTTTTTTTCAACTCTTTAGAGATTACCTGGCTAACTTGGTCAATGTAAACTGGCTTTCCATTGAAAATGACCCAAATCATTTGACCAGCTTGCTCTCATCTGTAAATTATTCCTCTTGAAGGGCCAAGACCAGAACAAACCCCATCCAGATTTAAAATAGTGTCCTACTACCCCCTGTCCTTTGGCTGGTGGAAGCTAGCTAGCCACAGGGCTCTTTTCAGTTTTCTCGTTTTTTTTTTTTTTTTTAAACTGTTTCTGGCAAGTGTGAGACTTTCTTATCTTGAGTGCTGGCAAAGCCAATGACTCACAGATAAAAAGTAATAGAGGCGCTAAGCTGTCAGTTTTAACACGGAAGGAGGGGAATGAAAGCTCCACTACTCAGACCTTGCTTTATCATCACAATGAATGGCCCCGTGAACTGTGAAAAGAGGAACCAGATAAGGTAAAGGAGGAAGGAAAGCCCCTACAAGCAAAGGTCCCTGCTCTGCGGAAACCTAAGTGGATCTTTTCCCATTCCTGAGGGTATTTTCAAAGGTGCAGATAACCCCTTTCCCTGCACACAGAAAACACACAGAGCACCAAGTTCCAGGAGGCCAGAACAAGAACACAAGCTTCCATTGCAGAATGCCTGCTACCAACGTGCAACACCTTAGAAAACATTTAGAAAACCAAAACCAGCTGCCCATCTGCTTCTTTCAAGTCATGTTATATGTGTGATGTTATTTGAAAAAGTAGTTATCAACTGACTGGTGATTCATACCTGTAATCCTAGCTACCCAGGCAGCTGAGATTTGAGGATCACAATTTGAAGCCAGGCAGAGAAGAAAAGTCCCTGAGAGTCTTATCTCCAATTAACCAGCCAAAATTAGGAAGAGGAGCTATGTGGCTCAAATGGTAAGCAACAGCTTTATGCGTAAAAGCTAAGGGACAATGAGTACCCAAGTCCTGAATTCAAGCCCTCATGCCTGTATACACACACACACACACACACACACACACACACACACACACACACACACATCATTTTATTCATTTAGACGTAAATTATATACGTACACATATAATGTATATGCATAATTTTCACTCCTAGAGGGTCACTTGAGGAAGGAGTAAGAGTGACGTATGCTTCAAGGAAAATTCATACCATGGACAAAGCTGGATATCTTTCAGAGAGCTCAGTAGCCAGAACCTGCTAGAATATGAGGATGAGGCTGGGGGAGGTTGTGAAATCCCCCAGCAGGCTGTGCTCAGTGTCTAAGGTCTTTCCCTAGCAACTGATGGATCCATTAATTGAGTTCTAGTCTCTCCTGTGTGTGAAGGCCTTCCAGTACTTTCACTTCTCCATCTTAGGACTGACTGAAATCGCAACCCTGGTCAAATCACCCACTCTTGTCAGTCACACAGGCTCCAGAAGAAACAAGGTGATCAGAAGGCAAAGGACTGTAAATACTGGTTCATTTAACAATTCTTCCCTCTGCTTTCCTCATGTGGAAAATGGGTCCACAACCCATAACTGCACAGCAAAAGTTTTACCTAGAGAGTCTCACAGGGAGTCTTGTATTTAATCCCTCATCTTCTGAATGGCTCTTCTTTTTTGTTGTTCAGGGAGATCTGGTAAGTTAAACAATGCCACTTCCTGATGGGCTGAGTAACCATCGAAGATGCTGGGACCCAGCAAATTCTTGTTTATTAAGTTATATTTATTTACAATGGAAAAGAAAAGCGATGCTATCACCTTCATTTGACCCTAAATATAAGTGTTCGCTTTTGATGGCATACTACACTATCTGGCATTTTCTGGGTAGTTTATTGGAAATAAGAGTCTTTTGGACTTTCCTGCCTTGGCTGGCTTTGAGCTGCAATCTGTGATTCTCAGTTCTCAGCCTCCTGAGTAACTAGCATAATAGGCATGAGCCACCAGTACCCAGCTTTATCTAGATTGTTTTTGAGTATTTTATTATATCATCTGAGGTAGTTACACACAGCTGAGTTTGTTATGGTTTATGCCAGCAGGTCAAAAACAACGATTAAGCAAGTTTACTAAAAATACTTACGTCCCTCTTGGGAGCTGCCCAAGGTTTATCTCTCACCTCTTAGATGAACAGTTGGTCTATATGCTATTCTATGAACTAATTTGCATTCCCAAACCATGAAAGCACTTAGAACTGAGTTATTTATTGCTGTTATTTACAGGCTTGTCCTCTTGCACATTTTATGTTTACTCAGGCCTGTCAAATTATTAAGGTGACTTTGTTGTGAATAGTCTCAGAATCAAGTCCCTGCATGAAATATTCTGCTTCCAGTCCTAAATAGGAAGGTCACCAAACCACAGTGCTCACAATATCATTTGGCACAAATATTTTCAAATAGAGAGTAACTGGTGTGACAGTTTTGGTTTTGAACTTTTTTTTTCTTTTTTCCTTTTTCATTTTTTTTTCCAGTGCAGGAGTTTGAATGCAAGGCCTTCGACTTGATTAGCTTTTCTCTGCTGGTATTCTATCATGTGAGCCGTGCTTTCTCACAGACTTTTTTTGCCTATACTGGCCTGGAACCTGAATGTTCTAGATCTCAGCTTCCTAAAAGGCTAAGGATTACACGTTATCCATCCTGTGCTTGGTTCTGAAATTTTGCTTTTGACATAGTAAGGGTAATGCAAATAGTTCCTGAATAAAATCTAATACTCAATATTCATAAGCCAAAATGAAATTCCTTCCCTTCCCTTCCCTTCCCTTCTCTTCCATCCTTCTCCTCCTTCTCCTCTCTCTCTTTCTCTCTCTTTCTCTTCAGGTATATGTCTCTGAGTTCAAATCCCAGTATCCAGTACCAAAAAACAGTATTACAGAACAACAACAAAAAAACCAGCAAACAACCTTCTCATCTATGATTTGAATCTGTACACAAAGGTAACTCATATAAAAGTATATTGTAGCTTCCAGATATTTAAAAAATATATTATTGAAAGTGAAGCTCATTGGAGTAATTAGTTCTGGAACTGGTTTGTTTAGGGAGATTTTTGTGTTGGGTTGAACTCAGGGCTAAGCACATCCTTTCCCACTGGGTGGTAGGTACCCCAGTCTTAATATCAATGCTTCTAATATACCAGGCACACCTTAAATACAAAATTCCACCAAAGTATGTATATCTCCTAGTGAAAGGAATGGCACCATGAGTAATTAGTTCTACCTAATGTTCAAGTGGATTCAAAGCATTGACAGTAGATGAGCGTTTCCTGAAGTTTGTGCTTATTCATAGAGGCTGGGTTGCAAACACTGAAATACACTGTATACCATTTGCCTGAGGTTTGGGTCTTTCTTACATTGTTAAGGAGAGTATGTGGTTCATATCTCAAGGTGACAAGTGATGTTCTCTCTTGTTAGCAATCATCCTTGACTTCTTAGGATCCACCAAGAGAATGGAGGAAGCCTAATCATGCATACTTTGAATAAACTGATTATAGCCACAAAAGCTCTTTTTAAAAGGTTTTCCTGGGGCACTATTTTTTTAATATCAGCTTTTACAAAATCATTCAAACGTAGCCTGTTTGCTGCTATTACAAATAGCTTCAGTATCCTAAGGCAAACCATATTTGGTAACTAGAATTACATCTTTCAGATGCATCTTGCACAGGGTGAAAGAAAGCTCCTTAAAACTCCAATATTTAGGAGAATTAAGGGAGGTTTAGTCAGAGAAGCTTTGAAATATCTTTCATCTTTCATCATGCTTTGTTACAAACCTTTATACAAAAACGTGATTCCTCTAAAGCTTAGAAGGCACAGAATAAAGGTACTGGGGGCTCAAGCCTGTAATCCTTGCTACTCAGAAGAGTCAGATTCTGAATATCAAGGTTCAAAGCCAGCCTAGGGTGTAACATTCAAAAGACATTTCTCCAATTAACCAGTAAAATGCTGGCTGCATGGGCAGTGTGACTTGGGCATCAGACATGACATGGAGGAATTCATTGTCTCTTTCTCCAGTGTGGGTTTGGAAGGGGGGGCAGGGACTGGAGGTGGAGACTGAATTTTAACTCTCCAAAGTCTGAGAACCTAAAAGGTGCTAGCCTAAATTTTTGAAAACCACTCAACACCCTCAAAGAATATGTAACACACATTCATCGATTCTATCTTGACTGAGCGTGGCAGCCTGTGAGACCAGTGTAGAAATTTAGGAAATATGTTGTCCACATGTTTAAGTGAACAAGAATACCTTCCATGGAATGAGGTCATAGATATGGGGTAAGTAACTAGCAAGAACCGAATGCTGTGCAGTCTAAAATTCTGACAGTCAGCCAACATGGACACATCAAGCATCCCACTAAAGCAGACTAGTTAGTGGTCCATAGGACTAGCCGAAAGAAAAGCACAGAAATAGATGCTGGAAAAATCTGGAGGTGAGGAAATTCCTGTGTATACATCAGTAACAAAATTGTGTGTGTGTGTGTGTGTGTGTGTGTGCACGCGCGCGTGCGCGCACATATGGGTGTTCTGTGTTTGTGTGTTCTTCAGCAGTCTGGACTCCACAAGGTGGGCCTTTGGTCCTGCCTACTCCCCAAACCCCATATAGAACAAACTCAGCATTACTTATCAGTGGGGCTCTGTGTTGAGTCCTCACATCCCCCACACAAAGTTCTGTGAATCTGCACAGAATATCTAGAGCAGTGAACGGGGAAATGCTGTCTCTCTGGTTGGGACTCCTCCTTCCCCACTCCCCCACTTTGTGTGTGCTTCACAGAGAGAGGGGGCCTGCCTAGTCCTCATTTCTGCTCCCCTGGGCAGGAACAGATTTTCTTTTTTTTATAACTTCCCGCTTGAACAAAGGACGTCAAGAACGATCTAGTTTGTACTAACGGGAAAGGCATTTGGGCTTTATTTTTTTCCTGCACAATAAGCAGAAAACTAATTTTAGCCCAAAGAATATACAGCAGCATTCAGATTATCTTGAAAAAGTCAAGCAGGTGCCTGTAATCCTAGTTAATCAGGAGGCTGAGATGTGAGGATGGAAGTCTGAAGCCAACCTGAGCTGAAAAATCTGTGACACTCTTACCTCCAACTAACCAGCAAAAAGCCAGTAGTAGAACTTTTGCTCAAGTAGTGGAGTACCGGCACTGAGCAGAAAAAGCTAAAGGACAGTGTCCAGTTCCTGAGATCAAGATCAATATGGATACAAATAAATAGATATATTAAGAAAGAAAGAAAGAAAGAAAGAAAGAAAGAAAGAAAGAAAGAAAGAAAGAAAGAGTCAGAACAGGAGATAAAACAGCAGAAGGGTAGATTTAATGGGCATTTCCCATCTGTTTCCATTTTCCATCTGCCTCTATGAGAGTGAGAACAGAATATTTTAAAATAATTTGCTTGCTTTCACAGTTTTCTCATTATAATTTCTTCCGATTCTCAGAAGACATGGCTTAATGTTTAGCCACTGTCTCTCCCTGTCACATATCTGAAAGACTTTTTTGGTTAATTTGGTTGTTCAGGGTTTCCATATGTAGCCCAAATTGGTCTTGAATTCCAGATCCTCTTGCCTGTACCTCCCGAGTGACGGGATTACAGAGTACACCACCACGAGCATAGCTAACAGAAATTGCTTACAACGCTTGATCAACACTGCCCCTTTCAAAATGATCTCCCATTCCTCCCAACCCACCCCTTCCCTTACTTAATTTTAGGTTACATATCAATTTTTCTTTTTCCCATTTAACAAGCAAAGCAGTTTTGTACACAATGTATCTTGATCTGTGTCACCGCATTGATCAAGATGCATTATATTCACCAGCTGATTCAGTGAATGATAACTCCTTAAAGATGATAAAAATATTCAAAAAGAAAAGGGAAAGTATGTACAGAACAAAACCTGGTATAATTGAAAAGCTAAAGAATGTATTTTGGTCTCATGGAAAGATGAGTTATTAATCTCTAAAAATATCTTAAGAGCCGGGAGTTTGGCCTAGTGGTAGAGTGCTTGCCTAGTATGCACGAAGACCTGGGTTCGATTCCTCAGTACCACATACATAGAAAAAAGCCGGATGTGGTGCTAAAGATCAAGTGGTAGATCTCTAGCCTTGTGAAAGTCCAAGGACAGTGCTCAGGCCCTGAGCTCAAGCCCAGGACTGGCAAAAAAAAAATAATATATATATATATATATATACATACACACACACACACACACACACACACACACACACACACACATATATATATATATCTTAAAAATACCTTAAAATATCATCTGCTCCAGGAGGGAAATATAACATATTATTATCCAAGATATTTTAGAAAGTGAGAAAAATGAGGATTGTGGATGACACCAAGCAATTGTGAGTTATTTTGGTGCCAGTCCTAGGACTTGAACTCAAGTCTTAGGCATTATCTCTGAGCTTTCATGCTCAAGGCTAGTGTCCCAGTATATGGGCCACAGCTCCATTTCCAGCTTTTGGTGGTTAATTGTAGATAAGAGTCTCATGGACTTTTTTTGCTCAGGTTGGCTTGGAACTATAATCCTCAGATCTCATCCTCCTGAGTAGCCAGTATTACAGTGTGAACCACAGACACCAAACTGTGTCTTTGTTTTATGTTACTCTTTCTGCACTCCCCAGGGAATCAGTTGGGGGGAAGTTTCAATTGCAGACAAGTGCTTCCCATATGTGAGTTTGAGTTAGACTATAACAATGAGGTCATTGACGTGGAATATGCAGTGCTGTGATTTTCAGCAAGGGCTATTGCCGCACATCTGTGCCCAATGTGTTTCCTAAAGACTGGCATGATTCTGCCAGGAGCCCTGTCTTAATCTCACTCAGGCAAATCCCTAGCCCTCTTCTAATAATATAGAAAATAGATGCAAAAGGTAGTCCCCTGCGAGGTCAGTATTTTATGTATTTCCTAGTTAAGAAGCAGAAATTAACTTGATATATATGTATATATTAAACTCATTATACATCAGGTGACGTCGATTGTAGATGATAGATAAGTAGATGATAAATGACAAACAATTAATAGATGATAGGTGAAGAAAGATGATTGGTAGATAATAGAAAGACAGACAAGTCTGCAAATTAACTGAAAATGTGATCGGACAACATAGGAGTGATTATCTGGTTTGAGATGAGAGTATAAGCTCGTGGTGTGTTTGAGTCTAAAATATTTGAAGAAAAGTAGCCTGGGTCAGGGTAAGACTGGATTTTTTTCCTTCAAAGCTTTAAGATTGCCTGGCCTTATTTTGGTTGGATTAAAGTGAATCATTAGCTTTGGAGTAACCCGGTCAGAGCTGGCCTGGTGGGGGGTTTGGCAGGGGGCCCAGCAGAGCTGCTCCGTGGGGGGGGGGGGGGAGAAACACTGTGGTGGCCTCTCTCTCCACAGGTGTTCCCCCCCACAGAGCACAGTTCTCTGCTTGTGGGGTCTCCATGAGTCACCACTGAATTTTCACTGAAGAGAGAAATGCTTCCCAGGGAAAGCATTAACAATTGGCACCTAAAGCCAAGCAGCTGTATTTGGTGTAAAGTGAAATCCTGTCTTGGATTCTGGACCGCTTCTCAAACATCCGATGTGATGTGACTAATAACTCACATTGTAGTCTTTGCCCAAGACTACATCTGTCTGGGTCCTGTTTATCAGGAAGGGTGTTTGATAGAACTATTCCAACAGACTCCTGGACTGAGGCTGACAGAAGTGGAGAACAGCCATCACATCCATTTGTCTCATACATGATAGAGCAGATTTATAATGGTCTCAGATGCTTCTCATTGGCTGCCTGAGGCCATTGATAATTTTGTATGGCTGTGAATAATGTTATAAAAATGCAAATGGCCCTTGGCAATACAAGTTAAAATGGCTCTCAGCCTGTAGGTAAAATGGTTATCCACAGGCTAGAGAGTAAGAGTGGACAAAGCCTTGGTTATGTATTCCCTGCTATAGAAACTTTCAGAATGGGCAAATTATTTCTAACTTAATTGTCACCATCATTTCTCAAACAAATGCCTTTAGCTTGGCACGTTCTCCAGGCTTCAGAGCTATGTGTTCCTTCATGTGTTTTGAAATAAACACAAAAGGAGGGAAGAAACTTTGAGAAAATGAACAGGAAGCTGAATATCAAATCTACAAAGTAGTGTGCTGACTAGGCTCAGATGGCTCATGTCTATAATCTAGTTGTTCAAGAGGCTGACATCGGCCGAGAGTTTGGCCTAGTGGTTAAAGTGCTTGCCTAGCATGCATGAAGACCCGGGTTCGATTCCTCAGTACCACATACATAGAAAAAAGCTGGAAGTGGTGCTGAGGCTCAAGTGGTAGAGCTCTAGCCTTGAGAAAGTCCAAGGACAGTGCTCAGGCCCTGAGCTCAAGCCCAGGACTGGCAAAAAAAAAAAAAAAAAAAGAGGCTGACATGGTGAGGCACAAGGTTTGAAGACAGTCAGGCCAGGGAAATCAGTGACTCTTACCTCTGATTAATCAGCAAAAAGCCAAAAGTGGAGTTGTGGCTCAAGTAGTAGAGAATCAGTCTCGAGAGGGAGAAACTAAGATGTCGCACCCAGGCTTTGTGTTCATGTCTCAGTATTAGCAAACCCCCAACCCCCCAGACCCCACAAGTGCTATGTGGGCATTTCCAGACACAGACACAGAGAACTAGGCTGTTAAAACAGGGCAGATGAGATGAGCGTGAATGTTTAGACCTAAGACAATGAAATCTGCTGGGATGCTGGGCATTGTCTACAGAGCCTAGAAGCCAAGTTGGCCTGACAGCTTATAAAATTATGACAGACAGCCACAATCCAGAATGGGCACATTTCCTCCCACAGTAAGTCTAGCTCAAGAACTCAGTGATCTGCATACTTTTTCCTTGCAGGTCCTACTGTGTTGCCTTGTGCTTGCCCTACTAAACGATACAGAAGTCCCAAGAACTCTAGGTCTGAATGACACAGAACAGCTTCCAAAGACACATACTTTACTACCAGGAAGTGGCTCAGACATCAAGTTATTTTGGTTTAATTAAGGAAAAAAAAAAAGAAAAGAAAAGATCTTTGACAGCTACAAGTGGAAAGTTTGTGGGATGGGACAACACTTCATAGTTCCAGACTTGGCAGTCTTCAGCAGAAATGCTGCCAGTTCTTAATTTTACAGCTAAGGCTAGATTTATGCAATACTTAAACAACTGGTTAATTCAGTGAAACCATGGCCACAACTTAATTTGATGACATGTAAATGAACAGACCTTTGATAACTCACTCACCTTCCAAGGACTTGTCAAGATGTTGCAGAAGTAGGCAGATTTCTTTTTTTTTTTCACACAGCTGAGATTTATGATAGCATTAAAGAGCCTAAGGCTCAATGACTTTAAGCTGTACTTGAGTAATAACTTAGAACAATGCCTTACATTAATAATGGTGGGAACGAAGATTTGCCTTCCAACAGCGTGACTTATTTTGGCTTTTATTTTCGACACATATTTACTCAAGGCAAAGTGCTGAACATATACAAAACTACAATTCTCCTCCTCCTCTACCTCCTCCTCTTCCTCTTCTTCTTCCTCCTTCTCCTCCTTCCTGGTGGTACTGGAGATTGGACTTAAGGCCTTGCCCTTGTTAGGAAATCACTCTACCACTTGAGACACACCTCATATCTTTTAGTTTGCTTTTGTTAGGCCTGGACTTTGAGCTTCCTCTGCCAGTGTTTCTCCTCCTCCTTTTCTTTCTTCTGTTTCTCCTCCTCCCCCCTTCCTTTCCCTTTGTCTCTCCCTACTTCTTCCTCCTCAGTGACAATTTTTTTCTTCAGTTTATTCTAACCTTCTAAGGAAATCTTAAGTATTATTTCATAGTATGATTTTATTGTCCCAAATCTTCAACATCACATATGTGTATTGACCTCCTTATGCTTAATTTCAATAACTATGAAAAAAAAGTGATTTAAAAACATACAACTATCCAAGATGGACACCAATCAATGAGCAGAGAGAGCTTGATTGTGTTTTGAAGATTCCTCCTCCCCTTCCCTTCCAGCTTTATCGATATTTTCTGATTTTCTAAAATGTGTCTTGCCTCCCTGTAAAACACTTTTGAATTGATTTTTATTTGTATTGTTTTACTAATTCTCCATTTCTTTGCCTTAACAAAATAAAGAGACTAAAAAGTGGAATATCTTGTATTTCACAGCCCAATTCTCTGGGCTCAGGGAATCTGTGCATTTCATTGAAAATAGGCTCATCTCAGTTTTGCAGAATCCAAAGCTTTACACTCTGTGTATGTTTACTTAAACAGACACAATTAGAAGAAACAAAACAAAATTATGTGGGAGAAATTCCCAAGGCAAGTTGAGCAGCATTTAAAAAAATATATATCTGTATATAAAATAACAGTTCGTGAATAAGTGGTGTTACAGATTGTGAGCTACTGAAGCCTGATTTAAGCTGTTTTGTTTTGCTTGTTCCCTCCCCCAACTTGAATATTCCCTTGATCCATTTGTAATGTTTTGACATATCTTAGAATTGTAGACCTTCCTGTTTTACTTTGCTGATATTGCTGTCTCTCTTGTTACTTCAAAGGAATGAATAATACGTTGGATCTATTAGTTTATTTGATTGTTTGGCTTATGCTTCTATAGATTTCTTTCCCACTTTACTACTTTTGGCCAAGTCACTCAGTAACGTTAATTATGATCTTTAAAAACCCCTACTTCCATGATTTGGGACGTATCTTTAGAAAAAATAATAATTGAACTCATACCCCTTACAAGTAGCTATATGCAATATAGAGAGGAGGAGAATCTATGTGTATCTTAATGTTAACTCCTGGGCTTCTTTTTTCTTGTGGGAAACTTGGAACAAAAAGAAAATAGTGAACCAGTAGAAAGAAATTGAAAGCCCTTATAAAAGAAGGAAATGTGTCTCTGTTTGGAGTGAATAATTTAAAATCAACTGCCTTGGCAGCTCCAAGCTCAGATTGAGTTGAGAATAGTTAGATTTCCTGGATTACCTTTTGTGGAGTACATTCAACCTTCAATGGGTCAAAACGTTTTTCCCCCTATTCCCTAGTAAGAACGATAAAGTCATATCTTACCTGTATGAATGAGGACTTTTTAGGATTTAAAAAATATGCATTGAGGGCCCGGGAGTTTGGCCTAGCGGTTAAAGTGCTTGACTAGCATACACAAAGACCCGGGTTCGATTCCTCGGTATCCCACATACACAACCAAGCCGGAAGTGGCAGAGACGAGACACAACCAAAAAACCGGAAAAGTGGCAGAGACAAGACTGCGACGGCAACAGAGAGGGAAAGAAGCGAGCTGAGCTGAAGTGAACAGAGCCCAACCGAGTGGTGGCCGGAGCGAGCGGGGTCGGAGCGTGCGGAGCGTGCGGGAGCGAGCCGAGCCAGAGCCAGCGAGGCCGGAGCGAGCGGGGCCAGAGCGAGAAGGGGCCGGAGCGAGCAGAGCCAGGAGCAAGCGAAAGCTGGCCGGGCCGGAGCGAGCGGGGCCAGGAGCGTGCGGGAGCGACCCGGGCCGGAGCGAGCGGGGCTGGGCCGGAGCGAGCGGGGCCAAGAGCAAGCTGGAGCGAGCCGGGCGGAAGCAAGCTGGGCCAGCGGGCCGGAGCGAGCGGGGCCTGAGCTAGAAAGAGGGCCTAGCCGGGCCGGAGCGAGCAGGGCCGGAGCGAGCGGGGCCGGAAAGAGAAAGGGGCCCAAAAAAAAAAAATATGCATTGCCTTAGAAGAAAATCACATATTATAGTCTTCAAGGTGAGACTTGAGATATTGCCTTTAAATTATTAATTATATTTTATGGTGCTACTATTTCAATTTTACTTGACTTTGGAATTAGATGGCTTATAGCTTGGGGCTGTAGAGTGCTACTATAAGAAATTAACTTCAGAAATATTTTAAAAGGAAATTTAAGGAAATAAGATGGAAACTTTTTTTTTTTTTTGCCAGTCCTGGGCTTGAGCTCAGGGCCTGAGCACTGTCCTTGCACTTTCTCAAGGCTAGAGCTCTACCACTTGAGCTTCAGCACCACTTCCAGTTTTTTAATATGTATGGATACCAAGGAATCGAACCTGGGTCTTCGTGCATGCTAGGCAAGCACTCTACCACTAGGCCAAACTGCCGGCTAGAAAATGGAAAGTTTGCTTCTGTGTAAAAGCTTGAGAAAGCTCTTGTTATTTTCTCCAACTTATCAAGCAGGTGATCAACTAAAATGCTATAATTGTAATCTTTTAATAGTAAATCATGAATCCCCAAATTAACATGTGCTATAGTTGTTAGTGATTTGCTGTTTTATAAAGCACGAAAAGTTAGGTGTTTCTAAGGGTATAGGTAGTTTTTTCCAGGTTTTTGTTTTTTTTTCTTTGTGGGAAGAGTAGCTCCGTCTTTTTTTTTTAATTATAACTTTTCATTCCCTTCTTCTTCCTGGATAGGTATTTATTTATATGTCAATCAATACATAATGAGAAGAAAACACCATGTATATACATGGCAAGTAAGAATTCATTCACTAGAAAAATCTCATGATAATATTTTTATGACTTGCTTTAAAACTGGAAGAAAATAAGTGGCAACAGAAACTATAGTCATAGAGAAGCAGAAGTCCATTTTCTTAGGAATTAAAAAAAAGAGCAATCTTGTAATAATGAGTCAATTTCTTATTGCCTCTTATTTAACACTCACGATTAAAGTGCCACATAGGTGCTTTTTTCTCTTTTCTCCCTTCCTTCCTTCCTTCCTTCCTTCCTTCCTTCCTTCCTTCCTTCCTTCCTTCCTTCCTTCCTTCCTTCCAGTTCTTGAGTGTCATATAGACAAGAGTCAACCTCTGAATGGGTTTGCTGGGATGTACCTTATCCTAAAAGTCAGTGGAGTTGTTATGATTCTGTACTGGTAGAGAGGAGGATAATTTCTAGATGAGGAGCAGAGATGATGATGGGATTACAAGATTGATTCATGGGATCAAGAAGACAAACATATTTAGGGAAATTCGTGAGTCTAGATTCTGAGTCTCATGTGCCTATATCTAGAAAGAAACAGGCAGTCTATAGGTAGATCTGATTAAAGTTTATAAGTAAAAGCAAGCAGTAAAGAACTGTGTGTGAGGGGGAGGAAACAACAACATAACAACATAAAACAAATAAACATGCAGGGGGGTGTCACAGTCCAGGATGAATAGATCAATCACCATCAACTTCTCTGATGACACCCTAGACAAGACCTGAGAAAAAGCCATAAGTACTTTGGAAAGGAGATATGTAGGACTAAAAGCCGAATGGCAATGGGCTGGTAAGGAATGAAAGGTTCTTTGAGAGTGACAAGGACACATGTGGACTTTCTGTTAGGAACACTGAGAACGACAAAAGGTGCAAAGTTCTTTAGGGTGGGAAAGAGATGTGTGACCTATTATTCAGATGTAGAAAAGGAGCCAACAGTGAAAGATGGTTGGAAGGACCTTCAGCAGAGGTAATAGCCAAATAGGTCCCACCAACATACTAGGGAGCGGGGAGTCATACAAGCAAGGGCTTCTCAAGCACTATTGCTCTGAGATGATTACATTGAAGGGTCTGGCAACTGTAGATTAAAGCAATAGTTCTTTCCCTTTCTCTTTCTCTGTAAGCACATTCTGGATGTTTTTATTTTTTTTTCCACTAGTTTGGCATTGTTCCAGAAAACTAATTAGCAATTTTCAAATTAATAAGTTCTTACTCCTCTTCACCCTTGAGCTAGCTATTGGAGTTATCTGAGGAAGGACTTATCTAATCAGGCCTTGGACTTTAGATTGTCTGTTCTTTTGACTTTGAAATTAGTCTACTTTCTCTCAGTCCTTTGGCATTGGAGAGCTTCTTTTGTCATCAGACTTCTAAAATGAATATTCCATGAAGCTTCTATTTGAAATCACCTCAAAATATTCAGAGTAGAGTAGAAATTCATTTAGTGGGGTTATCTGTTTAGTTTTGTGGTAGAAGAGGTGACTTAGATGTGTGTGTGTGTGTGTATACCAGTACTTGAGCTTCAACTGAGGGCTTACTGTTCCCTTAGCTTTTCCACTCAAGGTTGGTGCTGTGCCACTTGAGCTACAGCTCCACTTCTGGCTTTTTGGTGATTAGTTGGAGATAAGAATCCCACAGACTTTTCTGCCCTGGCTGATTTTGAACTGTGATCCTCAGATCTCAGCTTTCTGCATAGCTAGGGATTATAGGCCTGAGCCACTGATACCCAGATTTTTTTTTTTTGTATTTTCTTAATTCATAAGGCAACAATAAAGCAAAAAAGTTAATTTCATTGTCATTTGAAAGCATATATTGCTTATTTTGCACAGATTGTCCGTATAATCTTTCTTTCTTTCTTCCTTCCTTCCTTCCTTCCTTCCTTCCTTCCTTCCTTCCTTCCTTGCTTGTTTCTTTTTTCCTTCCTTCCTTCCTTTCTTTTGATTTTTTTTTCTAATGAAGAAAATGGACCAGAGGATTGAAGAAACAAATTTAGGGTCAGTCATAGGATTGGCTAAGCACAACGGAAGGGAACTATGCTTCTCGCACGGCAGACTCAAGCATGACATGGCATAATGGCAGTCAATGGACAGCAAGCATGTGGCTGAACAGTGCCCACTGTTTTAAAGTTTTCTTTTCTTTTTAAGGTATACAGACAGTTTGTTGTTCTGCTCTCAGACAAAAGAGTCATCCTCTCCTGACTGGATAATCTAATATGGGTTTGTTCGAAAGTTCTCCTGCCTATAAATGTGATAGGCTCTGGCTACCAAATAAATGAACTACTGTTTCCGCCTGCCTCATCTGTGATCTTGCAAACCAATATAACTGGTTTATTTTGCAATTATCTCCTTTGTCAAGAGAATTTAGTTCGAAGGACTTCTCCAGCCTGAACATTCACATGCTACAATATACCATGTCCTAAATAATGCTGAAGTAATAAAGAATCAAAATCAACTTCATGACAAAACTATCTTAGAACTGGTAGATTATTTGTCCCAGAAGTTGAGTAGTTGAAGTTTTATAGATTTAAATATAAAACACATGAATGAAAAGATTCTTTTGAAACTGAGCCTTGAAGCTTTCCTTAGAAGAAGAAGTTGTGTATATGTCAATTGAATTAAACATGACATGAGATTCCCAGGGTAGAAATTGGAGCCCTTCAGAGTGTGAGGTAGTTGGAAAGAGAGGGGACAAATAAATCAGATTTGGAAAGCACAAAGGTCTTATCAAGTTGTATTTACAATCGTGAGGGTGGCAGTTTGTAAAACAAATTGAGATATGTCTCTGTTGGTGTCTAACTCCCATGAGACTTTCCCAATTCTCTTCCATGTTAATTATCCTACTGATTCAGCACAGGCTGTTGAGATTTTGCCTCAGAATTGCAAGTTCTCCTTAACACCTTGGGTCTTTTTCATTTTGTCTTTCAATTCAATGATATTTTGTGAATGATCGTCACAGAGCCCAACCATAACAGCAAAGAAATAAGCCATTACTCATGGCTTGACTATGTTATATGTCGATTCCTTCAAAGAGTAGATATAAATGAAGTGTATCAAATAGGAATGGGTTCCTCTGACCTTAACAATTATGTGTTCAGGAGCAGGCTTAAATTATAGCTCAGCGGTTAGGGAAATCCTTCTTGTTCTAAGAAGCTGAAGTCAATCACTTAGAAGTAGCACCACTGTGTTAGAAGTTTGGTGTGTGACATGTGACACTTACTTGTTGTGGGCATCACTACAATGTGCATGCACTGACATTTTAAGGCTTGAAATTGTCACAGAGGTATTTATTTTATGTCTGCATTGGGTGATTTGTATTTTTACTTCCTTGAAAAAAAAGCCATGCATGCATCTAGACTCAAATTTACATAAATACAACAGAAAAGTAATAGCTAGAAACTATCATTCATATATTGAACTCACTACCTAGAAGTAAGCATTGTAGACATTTGAGTTTTTGTTCCTTTTTTTTATTAAAAAATTTTATTTTCTTTTGGTGGTACTGGAAATTGAACTCAGGACTTTATGCTTCATTGGCAAACATTCTTCTACTTGAGCCATGCCTCCAGCCTCTCTTCCTAGATTGTAAAGAACATCCATGTTGACAATAGAAATGATAACCAAAATATTAATGATATAATACTAACAATAAAACAACAACAATTATAATAGTAACTAATAGTTATGGAGAACTATGAATTACTACTGTTTGTGCCTTATATAAATGTCTTCATCTGATTCTCAACAGAACATATTGTAGAGGAGGTAGCATTGCTCTTCTTAAATTCTAGATGACTAAGACACAGAAAGGTTTAAGTGGGACATTATTTCAATGTAAATTTTAGGTACCTTCTACTGCCTCATATATATGCAGATTAATATTTAAATCAGACTTTAAATCATATTTTAGAAAAAGTATAGCGGTCCATTTACAAACATCTAAGAATTTCCTACATGAAGAACTTTTAAAATAAGCACAATTTAAATGGTTCTTTTTGTTGTTGTTGTTAGGGAGCTTGAACCCTGTCCTTGAGCTCTTCAGCTCAAGGCTACTGCCCTAACCCTGGAGCCACAGCTCTACCTGTACTTTTGTAATGGTTAATTGGAGATAAGAATCTCAGGTCCTGGGGCCGGGAGTTTGGCTTAGTGGTAGAATACTTGCTTAGCATGCACGAAAGCCCTGGTTCAATTCCTCGGTACCACATATACATAGAAAAAGTCAGAAATAGTGCTGAGGCTCAAGTGGTAGAGCTCTAGCCTTGAGAAAGCCCAAGGACAGTGCTCAGGCCCTGAGTTCAAGGCCCAGGACTAGCCAAAAAAAAAAAAAAGAATCTCAGGTCCTTTATGCCTGGGCTTGGTCCTCAGATCTCAGCCTCCTGAGTAGCTAAGATTACAGTTGTGAGCTACTTTGCCCCGCTAAATGCTCCTGTTTTTTTTTCCTTACTGGGTTGTAGCCTATAGATGTAAGCCCATTATAGATACCTAGCCCCTTTATAGCAGGCGTTTAGATTCCTTGCAGGGTTTGTGATATTCTAATAATACTCTGATGAACACAAGTTTTACCTCAGTGGTAGCATATCTGATCATTTTCTTGGGATCGATTTCTAGAAATAAAATTACTGCTTCAGCATGATGACATAGCTTGAACATATGATTTTGCTTGAAATCAAATACATTTATGCCCAAGTTTGGAATCTTCTTCCAAAGTGGGTTAATGGGAGGACCCGTAACGTTGGAGGCTTTTATAAGGTGTTGAGAAAATTCAGTAGGCTAAGCCACAGCAAAGCAATTCTTTAACACACGTCTGACCTTTGCTCCTTCAGTAGGCCACTGCCTCATCTTTAGATGAAACTCCTGGAGTGAATCCATAGCTCTGTGCCCATTGACTGTGACTAAGCTGCGTTCTCAGAGCAGTAGTTGCAGGAGGAACACAGCTAGGAGACAAATTAGGCCAAAGATTGCAAAACACACACAGACTCTTCAAAAGCACAACGTGAAGTGTTGTTTGCTTTCTCAGTTCTCACAGGCTTCTTTGTGACACAAAAATAGAAGGATTCAAAATGAAATTCTGTTCCCATGTAGCAGTGATCATAAATAAGAGGATTTCAAGATACGTTACAAAATAAAAGCAAGTGAAGACCTCCACAAATGTCCCCATTCTCAAAGCAGAAGGCGGTACTGGTAGTGGGAATGGATCTAAGCAACCGTGGTGGTTGTAGCAAAGCTGAGTGGGTTCTGCTTCTTGTAGTAAGGAGTTGCTGTCACTGGCCTCCTGCTTAGGGCTATCAAACTCCAATTTTAACACCATTACACTGTCTTCTCACCTTCTGGTAGGCTTTCTTATAGTTTCTACTGTGTTCTCTAGTTTCTAGAGCTCCAAGAGTCCAAGAGTCTCATATGCATATAATAAATGCATGGTCTTCATTAATCCACAGGGCCTGCCTCCTGGCTGAAAATGTAAATCATCTGAATCATTGAACTGAATCCCTATCCAATATCTTCTTGTTATTTCTTGTCACCTTTATTTGTTTGTGCTACCTTTTACCCTGAAGAGGTTTTTCTTACTTGTATCTAAATTTGTCATGACTGTTTTCTGGGAAAAGAAAAAAAAAAGCCAGGCACTGGTGGCTAATGCCTGTATGTCTGTTAATCCTAGCTTTTCAGGAGGCTGAGATCTGAGGATTGTGGTTTGAAGTCAGCCCAGGCAGTAAAGTCCATGAGACTCTTATATCCAATTAACAAGAAGTGCCACTGTGGCTCTAAGTAGAATAGTGCTAGCTTTGAACAAAAACAAAAACAAAAACAAAAAAGCTCAAAGATAGTGCCTACGCCCTGAGTTCAAGCCCCACAACCAATAAAAAATAAAATAAGGTAAAATAAAAATGATAGCTAAGTAATCAAATGAGCAAACTCAAGCTAAAAAAAGGGCATATCCTTGGCTCTCAAAAGCTGCAAAAAGAAAGCTGGGGACTCAAAAAAACTGATTGCAGTAAAATATATAAATATAGACACGCATTTAGGATTGTCTAGCAGATTAAGTTTCTGCAGTCCTACCTTTCTCTTAAATCACATTCAAATGCCCCCTTTCCAATGCTCCCTGAGGTAAAACCATGTATAATGTTACCTATTATAAAGGATCTATTGGTTCTTTATTCAGAGGCTAAGGTTTAAATTCTTGACTTTCAAAGAACACTGTAGAAAGAACTCTCCCTTGGTGAGTCTGTAAATACCGAGCAACTGTGGTCTCCCAAAGTTGGCGGCACATCTGAATCCCCTAGGGAGATTTATATATTAAAAAAATTTCTATGGGGTTGGGGATTTATGTCTCCAAAGCTCTTCAATTGATTTTGATGCTCAGCCAGGGTTGTGGGCTGCTGTTAAAGTGCCTGCATGGGCACTGGCTACGTTAGTTTCGGCTGCTTTCAAAGAAATTCAGTAGGTGATGAATCGTTCTCATGCCTGGACATTGTGTCACCTACCGTGACGTGCTGTACCCAAGAAACTGTGAACCGAGTAGTCAAGGTTTGTGAGCCTCAGAAACAGAATTGCAAGCAAGAGTTTATGCAAGTTTATGCAAGCCTTTCCACAAAGATGCTGATTCAGGCACCAAGAAGGAAAGGGACAGACAAGGTGAAAAATTCAGGCAGGGGCTGTAGCTCCATGATGAAACCCTTGCCTAATGTGTGCAAATCCCTGAGTGTGATCCCTAGCACCACCAGTAATAACCCCAAAGGGTCAACCAGTAAAAATCATAAGAAAAAGTACATGTTACTCTTCAACACTTGTGTCTTAGTCAATTTATTGTCCTTAAAGTGGAGGTTATATATTTGTATCTTTATACCAAACTTTATTTTTAAAATACCTTTAACCTTAAGAGAGCTGCAAAGCCAACAGAGTTTCTATAAATCCTAAGCCAGGCTGTCTCTAATGTTAACATCTTATGTAATGTACCCTCAGGTACAAGCATTTTATGTCACCATCGCATCATTATGAAAATGAAGAAAGGAAAACCATGAAATGTTGTTTTCATTCGCAATTCTTACAGACTGCTTTGTGACACAAAAATAGAAGGGTACAAAATCAAATTCAGTTCCAAAATAGCAGTGGTCATAAATATGGGAATTTCGAGGTCACCACAGCATATGTATCAAAAGGAAGAAACGAACTTTGGGATTTGCCTAGAATTTCGACTGTCTCAATTTGTTCAGTGTTGTTGCTCCAACAAAGTGCCTTACAGTAGATAATTTATAAAGAACCCAAGTGTATTGGTGACAATTTGGCAGGCTGGGAAGTCCGATTCCAGGCCTGGGTAGGTTCAGTGTGTGGCAAGGTCCACAGAAAGTATCTTCTCTATGTCTCATAGCATGCAAGGGCCAAAGGGAGTCCCTCAAACTTGCTTCAGAAAGGCACAAACACAGTTCAGGAGGAAAGTATCCTCAGGGACTTATTATCTCGTAAAAGGCCCTCCACCGAACACTCTTGCATTGTGCATGAGATTTCATCATATGAATATCAGGAGACCGATATTCATTCTGTTCCAGTATTTAGTCAAAGATAATACATTTGCTTATAGTCATTATCTCCTGGAATCTGTGACACTTTCTCTAGATTTTATAAACTTTACACTTTTTTCCCATATATTTTTTATTGTAATTAATAGAAGGGTTACATTATATCCACCAGATAGAAGGCACATTAATTCACAAACATTGATACCCTTTCTCATGTCTTGGTCCCCAGTTTGCTCCTCCCAGCCCCACCCCTCATCTTGTTTTCTCCTCTTCCCTAACCAATTTCAAATAACCAAATACGCCTATATCCAATATATCAAATAACCAGGTGAAATACTATAACAATATGAGAAAACCAAGAGACAGCAAAAGAGATGAGAGATAATACAGGACAACAATTACTCATTATATGGCTTTTGTTTCTATATCCTGGAGGTCCTTTCATTTAGCATCATCCTATATGGCCTTATGTATCTAGGTTTTCAGAAGTATTCCCTCATGATGCTCTGGATCTTGGTAATTTCTGTTGTGATATTACCATTCTCATCTGTGATTTTGTTTATTTGGGTGTTTATTTATCTGCCCAGGTTTGTTTTATGCCCTAAAATGTAGTCTATTTTAGAAAATGTTCCATGTGTTGCTGATAAAAACGTATATTGTGTTGTTGCTGGGTGGAATAATCTGCAGATGTCTGTTAGATCTAGTTGGTCTGTACAGTTGTTCAATTCTAAGGTTTCTCTGTTGAGTTTTTGCCTGGTTTATCTGTCCATGGGTGAGATTGTTGTGTTAAAGTCACCAACAATCATTGTGTTTTGATCTATGTGCCGTTTTAGTGAAAGTAAGGTTTGCTTGATGAAGTTTGGAGCTCCGGGATTAGGTGTGTAGATATTTAGGATGGTTATGTCCTCCTGGAGGAGAGATCCCTTTATTAGTATGTAATAACCTTCTTTGTCTCTTCTCACTAATTTTAATTTGAAGTCTGTTTCATCTGATATGAGGATGGCAACTACAGCATGTTTATGGGGGCCGTTAGCTTGATAACTTTTATTTCAACCTCTCACTTTCAAAAATGTTTGTTTTTTTGGGCAAGCTGTGTCTCTTGAAAACAGCAGATCAATGGATCTTGCTTTTTGATCCAACTAGACAGTCTATGCTATTTAATTGGAGAGTTAAACCTTTATACTTTTTATTTTTATTTTATTTATTTATTTATTTATTATTTTATTTTTTTTTTGCCAGTCCTGGGCTTGAGTTCAGGGCTTGAGCACTGTCCTTCGATTTTCTCAAGGCTAGAGCTCTACCACTTGAGCCTCAGCACCACTTCCGGCTTTTTTCTATGTATGTGGTACCGAGGAATCGAACCTGGGTCTTCATGCATGCTAGGCAAGCACTTTAACCACTAGGCCAAACTCCCGGCCCCCTTTATACTTTTTAGACCATAAACCTGTTGGCCATTTTTATGTCTGTCTGTTGGTCAGTCAGTCTTTTTCCCTCTGACTTTTGCTTGCTTCCTTTCTTGTTTCTTCCTCCTCTTCTTCTGTCTCCTCTTTCCTTTCTCTTCTGTTTCCTTTTGATGATGTGAGGAACAAACCCAGGACTTCACCCATGCTAGGCAAGCATTCTACTATTGCTTATTCTTCCAGCCTCACCTTCTTAAAAGAAAATGAATTTGCCAAGCATTTTGTGACATGCTCTTCTTTTGGTCTGTGACACATTGTCTGAATGTTGGGGACACACGGTGGAGGTGTTATATCCTCCTCCTGGTTGCATTCCGGAGGGGCATTTGATAGATTTTTGACCAAAAGGGATGTGCATTCTGTCATTGAAAATGAACACCTTTATTGAAGTGAATGGCCACGGATGATGACTCTGCAGTGCTGCAGGGATTCCTGCACATGGTGAGATCTTCAAGACATCGTTCCACTCTCAAAGCTAACAAGTGAACATCGTGAACAGGAGTCACATCTGACATGTGCATAGATATGGTAGAGGTCAGAATTTTGAGGTAACCAACTTCCTCAAAGAATGATGCTCATCTTATTGAGTACTCGGGCTTTTCTGATGGAAACTACATTCGGACTGTGATATCACTACAATGCTGAGAACTTCCCTCAGTATGGAATCTCCTTATGTAATTACTGAAGAGGCCTTGAGCGAGTGTTTGTGGTAGGGAATGGAAGTCATTGGGTGCTCGTGTGGTTTTTCTCTGTTACTAAAAATTAAATTGATGTGCAATTAACTGGAAAGCAATCTAATCTGAAAGAAAGTAATGACCTGACTCTATGATTGTGGTTTGGATATATTAAGTAATCTTAATGTTGGCTTTAATTTCTGTAACTGTGAATCATAATCATATTGACTTACCACTGGAATCAAGAGGTATCTCTAGAACTATAACGCTTTTCATGGGCAAAATCTAATGTAAGCAGGTTAGACTAGAAGAGCCAATTCTGGATTTCAGTGTACTGGTCACATTGTAAAAGTGCTTTGCTGTCATATATAAATGGTGAAAAAGATGACATCTGACAAGTGAGTTCATTGGAAATGTGGCCAAGTATCTCTGGAGCAATGGAAGCGCCACAATTATTCTGTAAATGCTGCATTGGAGTGCTCTCCACCTATCTTGGGAACCCAAGATGTCATAAGAAATTCTTCTAGAGAGCAGGATGACTCTTTTCTTTCCTGAGTTTCAGCCTCAAGTCATTTAATATCATTCTTTGTCTTCTTTATTTGTTACACTAGCAAACCAATCATGATTTCTAAGACTCTGTTTTCTAAATTTTATAGTTCTTTCATTTTACTTTTTGAAACTCCATCGAGTCAAATCATTGATTCCATATGACTAATTTACTATTTGTAAATACATTCTTTTGATAATTCCCTTGACAATGGAGAAAATATTGGGCTTTTTCTCCTGTTTTAAAGGGAAACTTTTGATGTATTTAAGTCTTATGTTGTATTTAATTATTTCTCTGAAAATTGCCAACTTTTGTCTTATTTATTTCTTATTTGGATAAAAATCACTGCTTCAGTTCCAGCAGAGAGAATGGCTGAGTTGTGGAATCTGGTAACATTTGTAATAGAAACTGATGTCATAGATGAATGTTATGCAATTAGATGATTAAATTGTCTATCTGCCCAAGATGTTCTAAGATGTCTTATTAGCATGAAGGTTATAAAATATTGAAAAAAAGTTTCATCGTGATAAGCATAATCAACACATTTCCTGTAGTGGCAGACCTATTCATAAACTGCATTAAAAGAAAAATCAAGTGACATAATGTCTGGGAAAGAATTTCTTAATAGAAACAGGCTCAAGTATATGATTTGTGGTTTTCCAAGTGCACAGTTCTTTTTGGGAGGCCTGTTGACAGATTTGCCCTGATCATTAAAGAAATAGCTATTGTTTAGTTTTGAACAAAAGCAGTATCTGCTTGCTAGGATCTAGTTCATTCTACTTTCCTTGCCAGTCGAAGAAAGAATGCCTTACCCAATCAAACTTCAAACTCCATTCTACAAACTTCTTCTTTCTGTGCCTTCTAGCAAACCCTTGAGGCAAAGGTACCTTCTTCCAAATACCAAGGGATAAAGGGAGCTTTTTGATGAGCCAGAAGTGTCATCAGCAAGCACACATCACTACGGGTTCAATGAAATCAGTCTCATTTACAGCTAAATCTTCTTTAAGACTCACAGAGCACTGAGCTTTATATATCTGCAATGGTCTAGCTCCTTTTTAATGGTTTATTATAAATGATATTCAAATAACTACATGGATTGCTTGATTAAAAGTAAAAATGGAATCATATGCTTTTCAATAATCCTTCTGAAACCTAGCTCACTGTGGATGTAGCCATCGTACTACTTTATACTCTATTGTTTGATGTTTAGCAGCAAGCCCTAAACATGAATTGTTTAAGGACTAATTGTTAGAGGGCTAAAACTCTGCTATGTGTAAGGTCTGTCCAGGTTTCTGGTGTAAATACTTCCACCATGGCTAATTTCAAGCTTCTGTGGTTCCTGCACATGAAATGGGGTCAAATGTGTAGGGGCAGCTCCCAGGAGCCAGTGCCAGGCAACTCCACTGCACTGATTACACTCGTTACATGTGACAATTCAAAACCACAGAGCCAGGAGCAGACAGAAAAATGCCTGCTTCCCTCGGTCAGTCAAGACTAGATCTGCAATTTCAGACATACCCTACACTTTTTTATGGCTGAATGTTGCTAAGAATAACTTCTGTAGGAAAGTAGATTAAAATCGACTTCTAAATCCTTTTTGATAAAGCTTAAACCCACTGTTCATTTTACAAAACTGGATGCTTATGAATTGTGTAATTATTCATCCCAAATTACATAGGTGAAGGACTCCACTGAATGAAATTAGAAACTGTACATGAACTGTCCCGCAATATAAAGCAGAAAGAAACCACAGTGAAGAGTGAATGTATTGTTACTTAATTTTTGAATGGAGATAGCCTGGAGAGCTTACCCAGTTCAGCTTCTTATAACTTGGAAGAAAAACAGAGAGAATTAGGACTTTGTTCCTGTCTTTGCAGTGGGACTTCCATCTCTGCTTTTCTATTTCTGTCTTGCTCAGTCTCTGTCTGTCTGTCTGTCTGACTGTCTGTCTGTCTTTCTCTCTTCTGGAACAGATCTCTTCTCAGTTTTGGGCTCTTAGTCTATCCTTACTTGTTATGTGCATAGTGGAGAGCAGGGAGAACCACAATTCTGGCATGAGATAAAAAATCTTTGACTGTGGTCTTCTGTTTTGTGCTGTGTTTGCTAGAAGCAAACTGCAAATAGGGCTTTGTCAGGTTAGTATTTCTTAAATGTCTATTTAAAAATACCATTCCCTTAGGCTAAGGATTTTCCTTTCCTCATTTTGGGCGAGAGTGATCCACCATTTAAGTGGCAGCACTGCAAATTATTTAAAATAGATTTTATTGGATATATTTAAGTTACAGGATGTGGTGTTTTAATACACACATAGGTAGACATTAACATAGGTTCAGTGACAGAATCCATCACCTTGCCTTTACCCATCCTCCACCTTCATGACAGGAGCATTTGACATCTTTTGGACATCCCCCCCCCCCATTTTCTTTACCCTCCTCCTTCTCCTTTCCTTTCCCCCCTTTTGCTCTGTGCCCCCTCTCCAGCTCTTTTCAGGAAGAATGAGAAGACTAAACTCTGAAAATGAATTCTAATTGTAATACAAATACAGGAAATTCCACGGTTAAGCCTCCTATGGCAACGTTTGCTTGGCCAGCAGCCCGCTGTACTTTGGACTTGTCTAATGTACTGCTTGCATTAGGGCAAGATACCAGATGTCCTCCATTAGGCAGGGCAATGTCTGTCTTATGTTTCTGCCTCTTTACTTTTCCTCTTGATAATACTCCTTCTCAAACCTTCCTATTAGGGCCACCCTGCTTTTGGGCTTCATTTTGATTACAGAAAAGGCTCACCAGCGTCCCTGACTTAGACTGCGTCTGAGGTCCTCAAGATTTCACACTGATCAGAGATGAGGTACAATGGTCCTCAAGAGACAGCAGCTGCGAAGTCCGGCGCGGTGGCTCATCCTAGCTACTCTGGAGGATGAGATCTGAGGATCAAGGTTCAAAGCCAGCCCGGGCACTAAAGAACGCGAGAGTGTTATCTCCAGTTAACCACCAGAAAACTGCAAGTGGCTCAAGGGGTAGGGCGGTAACATTAAGCTGAAGGCCAGAGTTCAAGCCCACAACCAAAAAAAAAAAAAAAAAGAGGTAGCAGCAGTGATAAGGAATCCTCCACTCTGGGCCCATTTCATTCACTGACTTGACCATAGACTTGGAGCCTGGCGCACAGCTGGAGCCAAGGGTCTACTGCAACGGGGAGACGTGAAGGAAGTCTTTGACTGACTGGTCTTTAGTTCCACATTCAGAGGCAGCTTTTCCAAGTTCACCTCTGCATCCCTTGTCACAAGAGTCCTCAAAAGTTGGATTAATGAGGATCCCCCAGCCTCCAAATCGGATCACCAAGCCTGGTGCCTCCCCATCCACCATCCTCAGGTCTGTCTGATGATCTTGGTCTGTTTTCCCACAAGAGTTCTATAGGTGCCTATCTGTAATGTCCTACTTGAGAGGCTGTAGCAGGAGGGTGTTGAGCTTGGGGTCAGCCTGCACTACAAGGCAAGATGCTATCTCAAACAGAAAAGCTCCCGTTAATGGGGTTCAGTTAGACACTCCCTTCCTTCTGGCATTTCTTATCTTTCCTCTTGGCTATAACCCCTCCTCTCCCTTCACCTTGTCTCTGCCACATTGGACTTGAAGATAGTTTACACCAAGTTATCTTTTCCTCTGTTGCAATAGAGGAATAGTCCTGAATAAAATGCTTTATGATTATTTTAACTGCTATTCAGCTCCGGGTTTTCAGAACAAGCAGCAGCTGGAGGAAGGAGAAGACGGACCTAGATGAGAAGAAAGTCATTTTCTCCTGAGGGGTGAAGGAAGTAAGAAAAACAAACAAAAATACTGGAATACTTCAATTATTCTAAAAAAAAATCTGTCCTTCCTCTATTCCTTGGTCTTAGCCTTAAAAAATCATTAGCTACTCAGGAGGCTGAGATCTGGAGGATCAGAGTTCCATGACAGTCTGAGCAAGAAAAGCTTGCTCAATTCCATCTCTGAAATAAACAGCAAAAAGCCTGAGCTGGGAGAATGGTACAGATGGTAGAGCACCAGCCCTGAACAAGAATGCTGAGTAAGTGCTAGACAGGCCCTGAGTTCAGACTCCGATATTGACAACAACAAAACAGGAAACAAAGATCTTTGTTACTCAGGATAATATTTCTTTGTGAACATTCCATATTGAGTTTCCCAATTCTACAACCAATAGCATTTCTATAACCCATATGTCTTGGTTCATTCTCTATTCTGGGACAATACTCACTTATTCACTTGACACATCCTACTTAGGATGGATTTCATTTTTAAAATTTTTTTCATTGTAATTAATAGAAGGGTTACAGTTATATTCACCAGACAGAAGGTGTATTACTTCACACACATTGATACCCCTTCTTATGTTTTTATTCCCATTTCCCTCCCTCCCCTCATCTTGTTTCCCCCCTTCCTTTTCCTATTTCAATTAAACAAATAAAGGAATATACAAGATACCAGATAATAAGGTAAGGTACTGTAACAATATGAAAATAAACAAGGGACAACAAAAGAGAAGAGGCATAATATAGTACATTGAGAATAACAGTCATACAATATAAAGTCTCGTTTCCATATCCTGGAGGTTCTTTCATTTAGCTTCATCCTATATGGCCTTATGTATCTAGGTTTTGATCTATTGTAATCCTCTTCTAGGAGAGTCCAAAGTTTGTCTAATTATTACAAATGAGGGAAACCATTGAGCCTATGTTCCTTTGAGTCTGGTTTACTTCATTTAATATGATTTTTTCCAAGTCTTTCCATTTCCTTACAAATGGGGCGATGTCGTTCTTTCTGGTGGCAGCATAGAATTCCATTGTGTATAAATACCATATCTTGTTGATCCAGTCGTCTACTGAGGGGCACCTGGGTTGGTTCCATATCTTCAATATGGTAAACAGTGCTGCAATGAACATTGTTGTGCTAGTGGATTTAGTATGTTCTTGTTTCTGGACAATTGAGTAAATGCCAAGTAGTGGAATTGCTGGGTGGTAGGGGAGATCTATGTTTAGTCTTTTTAAGATGGATTTTTTTAACCCAGAACACAATTCTACCCAGTGAATATATTTGAAAGCACATCTGTAATGTATTTTCCTGGTGCTTTTATTCTAATGATGATATTTTAGGTTTAAATGTGAGCCAGCAAATAGTCAAGTATGGTTAAAATATGAGTATTGGCCAAGCCTACCCTGGGCGGGGTTGACCCAGCCTTTCCTCTTGACTCTGACCACATGATATTCACTATTTGCCATCTCAGGTGTTGTGTGCACATAGCATGTCTTCAGCTGGATTGCTGGAAATTCTGTATTGCTTCTTATTTTTTCGTTTCTGCACAAACTTTTCTCTCAATGCCCTTGGATTCTATTCCCATGACAATTACAAATCACTTTTATTCAAATCGACAAGCCCATCAGATATAAAAGAAAATATCCAAGAAGAAACATGTTTTTTTTTGGTATAGAATAAAAGAAGTAGCCTACTGTACACCAAAACACAGAGGATTAAGTCAATAGTTATGAAAATAGTGTGAGGTTAGACAAAGATATCAGTAGGATGCAACATTAATTCCAGAAGTGGATCACATGTAAATAAAAAATGTGATGTCTGATTGGTGTTGCATTCTTTTTCTTTTTGCTTGAGCTCTGGGTTTATGTGTTGTCCCTGAGCTTCTTTTTGCTCAAGGTGAGCACTCTACCACTTGAGCCACAGCACCACTTTTGGGTTTTTGAGTAGTTTATTGGAAATAACAGTCTCACAGACTTTCCTTCCCTGGCTGGCTTTGAATTAGTGATTCCCAGAGTTGAGCCTCCTGAGTAGCTAGGATTATAGCCATGAGCCACCAGCGCCTGGCTAACATTTTATTTTTAAATCAGGAGGAAGAGCTATGCTGAGGGTAAGCTGAAATGCAGAAGAAAGAATAGCCTCTCTCTTTCCTCTTATAAGATTTTCTTTTGTTTTACTTTATTATAAACATCAATTACTCCCTCATAGTTACGTTGATAGTCACTTGCTCTTGTCTGACTTGTCTTTTTCTTCATTCCCCTTGTGTTTGGCTAATGACTGGAAATTATGAGGGAAGAGCCTGAACTTTGACATTGAGATTGAACTTCAAAGCCTAGCTATCCTGCCACTGATTAGTTTACTTGTTTGTGGCTTTGACACATGTCTTAACCTCCTTGTTTAATAATAATCTGTGTACTTCAATGACTTTATAATAATTACAATTTTACCCATTGTACTCATGCATGCACTGTGTGTGTGTGTGCATGTGTGTGCAGCAGTGTACAATAGTGCTCTATATAAAAGATAATTTTGTTTAGTAGAGTTTAATATTTTAATGGCTTCATTTGTCCTCACTATTGGACTCTAATCTTCAAAAGAGCATTAACTATGTTTAATTTATTTTACATTCACTCCACAGTACTCAGTGCAATGATTTACACAAATTAGTGACTTTTTCAAAGTTTGTTTAATTGATGTCTTGAGTTCTTAAAAAAATAGGTTTTATTTAAAAAAAACCCTGAACTTCATTTTCTGTACCTGTAGGTGCCTGTGAGTTAATTTTCTAAACTGAAATACATTTACTAAAACAGCATTTTTCTCCTTTTCTAAGAAAAAAACTACATTTTAACTATAGGGTCCCCAGATTTTCTTTTGGTCTTTCTGACAGGAAAGCACAGATACCCAGTTCTGCTCCTGAGTGAGTCCCTGCCATCCTAACATCCAAGTGCATGCAGCCTTGCTTCATTTGTAAGTAATGCCAGTTCAGACAGCAGGAAGAAGTGAAAGGTCAAGAGAAGGCAGTTTACTAGATGTAGTTTGTACCAATCAGGAGAGCTCAGATTGCTCTGGGAAGTTGAAGATTATAGTGCCTGGCTACAGGCACTATAAGGAAATTGATTTATAAAAAGAGGAGATGTGAATGAGAAGGCAAATAAAAATAAATTCAGGTTTTAATTGTGAGTAGGAACAGGAAAGCCAAACTACAAAGCTGACCAAATGTAGCCATTTGCATCTGCCTCAATTCAGCGTTTGCGATTTTTGAACTATTCTAAAGAATGTTCTAGATGAGGGTGTTTGTGCTGCTATACTTAGTTTCTTTCTTTCTTTTTTTTAAAGTTTTCTTACTAGTGTTGAAACCTCACTGAGGTGAACTTATACCACCAGGGGCAATTTGTGGAAATCGCAGCAGTTTCATTGTCCATGTAATACCTCATCAAGGTTACATTATGATGCCAAGTTCACGACCATGATAGCAGCAGGGGAAAGCTTCTGGTTTCCTATATATGTTCCAATGGCAAAAGCCCTACCAGTCCCGGTGTATGAATATGCTTACACAGAATAGGATATGTTATTTATGCTACATATACTTGTGGAAAAGTCATCTTCAAAGTATTGCTCTTTAATTTTCAGGACAAATATTTCCCTTCCAAAATATAACTTCCACATGACAGAACCGAGCATTAGTAGCGCAGACTGATATATTTGTCTCACTTATTCAGTCAATAACTAATTCTGAGTACTTTACCATCTGCTAGAAATTTGTGCTCTAGCACTGAATCTAGCAGTGGCAAGTGGAAATGAAGTATAATATGAATGTTAATGATACATGATCATCAATATTGTGACAAGGGAATACATGATAATGTCCAAGACATTCGAGACAATATAATGGGGCAATGATGGAATATATAGGGTAGAAAAATACATAATTTGGAGAAGCTTTGCACGTTTTCCAGCAGCAGAGAAAAAAAATGATAGCATTTGGAATTTGTAAGATCACCTTGAAAGGAATAAACTGAAGCTCACACAATGAAGGTAAATTGTCTCCAGCCATTGGATGGAGGGAGAGCTTTTTGCTGCTGAGCTCCTTCCTCCATTGAGAATACATGGCAAGGTGGTTTGGAAATGCGTTGTGGATCTACAACACACATATGAAAGCTGGTGGCTGTCAGGGCCTTGCTAACCATAGACCTTCAAAAGATCATGGTTCATTGGCAGGCAAGCAGGAAGGAGCAGTGTCCTCACTGGAGACATAGCAGTAGGCATTAGAACTTGCTGAATGTTCTTCCAACCTCCTAGTTGCGTGTCTCTCTTTGTTCTTGCCCATGTTTGGCCTTGAGATCATTTTAGACTTTGACTCAGCAAACATAATTCTGTTTACCCAGGAAAGTCTTTGCTTCCTATTTCATTGTCCTGGCTCATGGCACCCCCCTCCCTGCCCCCTCCGGGTATCTGAGATGGTTTACGAATTTGTTTGGGTTTCTCAGATAAATACACATTATCGCATATCTCTGAGAGATTATTTTTGGGGTGCTGGGGACTGACCACAGGCTTTGAGGGTGCTGAGAATGTACTCCACTGAGATGTCCCATATGACATCAAGATATTCACGATAGAATATTATTTAAAATACAGATCAGAATGAAAATGTTTACTGAGGTAGAAGTCTATGTAATAGTGAATCCTTTTCAAGTTTTTCTCACTCCAACACCATTCTCAAGTGTAGGTATGTTACAGCTCTTTACTATGTGATCCTTCTCCCTATCTTGACACCTTTAGTCCAGAGCAGATTCACCACCACACTGGGGTGGGTGGTGTGTTTTCTCAGGACCAGAGCATGTGTGTGAGCAGACAGCTGTTGAATGGCTTCACACTTCATTCTGTATATGACGATCGTAAAGCAATAATACAAGGACACCTCATTCCAGGAAAACCTAGTCTTTCAAGTTGAAAATGATCATTAAGCTGTCTTCAAATGGAACAGTATTTGGATGTTTGGAAATTCAACTCTAAATGGAGTAAAATGCTCTAAGCATTCTGCTTTGCTTACTAGCTTCATAATGCCAGGACTGAGAATTGAACTCAGGACCTCACACTCTTGCTTGGCTTTTTTTCTCCTAAGGTGGGAGCTGTTCCACTACTAGATGCACACTTTTATTTTTGGCTTTTTGGTGGTTAATTGGAGTCTCATAAACTTTCATGCCTAGGCTGGTTTTATACTGTGTTCCATGGACTCAACCTTCTGGGTAGCTAGGAGTTTTAGAGGCATGAGCCACCATGCCCCGCTAGCTTTTGATATTCTTTGATACCAGAATTGCAAATAATTACTATACTCTAAGGGATTATGAAATGTACTATGGAAGAATAATTTACATAGACTTGGATACAATTACATTTTTATTCTGCTTTGAAACAAAAGAAAAATTATATACACTGTAAAAATGTAATTATTTTCTAATTTTTACTTGCTTTCTTTTATTTACTTTTAACTTATATGATTTATAAAATTGTATAATTTGCCTACACATATGATGTACTCATATTTTTCTTTAAATATTTTAGTGCGATTTTTTTTAACACTACTCTTTTTTTTTCTGCCAGTCCTGGGGCTTGAACTAAGGGCCTGAGTACTGTCCTTGAGCGTTCTCAAGGCTAGAGCTCTACTACTTGAGCCACAGCACCACTTACAAATTTTTCTATGTATGTGATACCAAGGATCAAATCCGGTTCTTCATGCATGCTAGGCAAGCACTCCACTACTAGGCTAACCTCCTGGCCCAACATCATTCTTAATAACTGCTTTTACTTACTAAATTATATTTCATATATGTTGGGAAAATACGTTTCAATAATAATTTCTAATTAATGAAGTAAGTTCTAATGTTTCAATTGGAATAGCATTTGAGATTAGTAGTTTTGAAAATTGTATGTTGCAAAATTTCTTGGCAAGAGTTCTTAATTTGATATAGGATGAATGCTTTAATTAAAAGCAAACTTTTGCCTAATTCTATAGGCCCAAATTGTCTTCTTTATTAATTTCTTTACTATTTCATGAAAAACTGCCAAGTTCTTTCAGAGTTTTATTGTGATGTTTTCTCTTAAATTAATTTTAAAAATTGTCATCATTGTTGCTTTGATAAAGCTGTCGATTTTTGGCATAATCTTCCCACATTGCTTCTTGATTTTTACAATAGGTACTCATTGACATTTAAAGGTAGATTAATTTTAGGGTAAAACTGTAAAAATGTAAGAGGAACACATTCAAATAACGGCAGATCAATGTCTTTTTGCAAAGAAGAGAATATTCTTATTATGAACCCTCGTCATCTATATCTTTTTGGATTCCTCTACTTTAGGATTATAAACAGAGGTATTTGCAAGGAAAGTATTTTCCTCTAAATGAGGATTAGAGATAAAATGCTACTCTCCCTGGAGAAACTTGTTTAGCATGCTGTTCTTTAGGAATGTCCTTTCCTCCTTAAACATGTAGTAAAGCAGCCTACGGAAGAGAAACATCTCCTGCACAGATTACCACTAAGGCCTCTTCCTCAGGGAGACATCAAATGAAACCAGACCAGCTTAGTTATGAGCTAGCCATCTTAACATAGTCTTTGCTGAATTCACATGAAGTCATCTTTATAGCCATTCATGAAGAGCTCCTAATCTGCTACACTTCATGGTTTCTGAAAATAATTTTTTCCTGTCTTTGACACTTACCTGTTAATATTATTTATTCTGAGCCAGGCTGTCTAGCTCGGTTCTGTGTATACATAGCTGTGAATCTGCATTTGTTGAGGATGGATGCCCTGCTCTTGTTGGGTTACATGAAACTTTTTCTTGTGTTGAACACAAGAAGCCTGCCATTATGGAGACCACAGATTCTCACATTCTTAACCAGTTCCACCTGGCCAATAAATGGCAAAGCCAGGACAGCGTCTCTTCTGTGTGGGTTTTCTACTTTATGGGTAATAAAACTGTATTGGTGTGATTTAGGAATTCCTTTGAAGCCTGCTAGTTTACTGTATTGGTATTTCAGGGATGTTGGCAGTCCCTGGTGAGCTTTAATTCTGGTGGTGTCCCTGAACTGTGGCAGTAGTCATTTGGCTATACCATGAAGGAAACACAACTTAGTCACATGTTTTCTCTTACTTACAAAAAACAAAGGAAAATATAGAAAGGCCATTACTGAAATGAACAAGGCCCAGGGCAGTCTGATTGTTTTTCAGACTTAGAGAAACAACAATGAAAGTTGGAAGAACAGAGGAGAAGGAGAGAGGGAAGATGCAATGGAATTTGTTTTTGATCTTTGAAAATATGGAACTATTTTTTGCAATGGTCCTTAGTTAAAATTGTTGTCAGTACACAAACTAAAACAGTGAAGTGCATTCTTTGCATTTCTGTGTGTGTGTGTGAAAGAGAGAGAGAGAGAAAGAGACACAGAGAGAGGAAGGCTAGAATTCTACCACTTTGAGTCATATCTTCACTTCTGGCTTTATTATTATTATTATTATTATTATTATTATTATTGTTATTATTTTATTGCTGGTTAATTGGAAGTGAATGTCATGTTTATCTGCCTGCTCTGGCTTTGAATGTTAATTCTCAGATCTCAGCCCTCTAAATAGTTAGCCCAAATATATTTTGCCTTTCTGTGTTCAATTAGCCAGGAGATGATGTTTCCTCTAAGGTTTTTCAGGAAATAAATGAACATGAAGCACATTCTCTCATCCTCTTTTTAATTCTAAGGTTTTTTGTTGGTGGTGATGTTATTGGTTTCTTCTGTGCATGGCTTTGACATCATGTTTATTTATTATTATTGTTATTGTAAGTATTTTGTGTTGGTACTGGGGCTTTAATCAGAGCCTAGGTACTATAACGGAGCTTTCATTTAGCTCAGCTCTACCACTTGAGCCACAACTCCACTTCTGGTTTTCTTGGTAGGTAATTGAAGATACATTCTCTTGGACTTTCTTAACTGGCTTGAACCACAGTCCTCAGATCTCATCCTCTTAATGAGTACAGGATTATAGGCACGAGCCACTAGTGGCCAGCTATCTTTATTGTTGCTTAATTTTTTTCTAACCAACTTCTGTACTATTTTTGAAGTGGGAAAGATGAGATGATGGGAGATTAAGTCAGACCGAAAGATAAATAACTGATGCTGACCCCAACCGTGAATGCTTGGTAAATTTGTAAACCTCTCCTTGGTTGGCACTATTCATCTTAGAAACACATTTAAACCACATTCACCAAGGCTCCTTTCGACATGGAAGTAGTGCTGTGACAAGGCTCCCTTGTCTATATTCTGGTGCATGATCTTGCCTGTGGTTAATTATTAGGGCTGCTTCTGGAATAGAATAAATGCCATAAGCTTGCATATCCTTACATCATGATAGATTATATAAACTGGCTACAGGTTATTTATTTATTTATTTTTAAATCTTAATTGTACAGGTCATGTACAGAGGGGTTACAGTTTCACAAGTCAAGTAATGAGTACATTTCTTTTGGAACAGTGTCACCCCCTTCCCCATTTTCTTCCAGTTTTCCTCTCAGGACTCCCCTCCCGCTACATTGTATTGTTCATTTCCAAAGTAGTGTCTAGTGAGTATTACTGCTGAATTAGTTCACCATTTTTCCCACTGTTTCTGTGCTTCCCTTTCCCATCCTCAAATCAGATAAGCTTGCATACAAGACAAAAGGTCTAGGAATCAAATACAGCAACAAAAGGAGGGAGAAGAGAACTGCAAACAGCACAATAATACACCTCTTGTTTCTGCATTTTGGAGTTCATTTTGATAAACATCATTTTATATGATCATATGCACATGGCTATTTTGCAGGCTACAGTTTATAAAAATCTCCAGAAATGTTCTCCAATATACAAGAGAGGCCTCTCCCCTACTGCTTAGAGCTCAAAACTTATTTACTGAATAAATAAAAATTGTTCAAGTCATGATGCAATTTAAGAGACTCGAATTTTCTCTGAATTCATTGATATGAATATATTTAAAGAATACTATTCATTTAAAACATACGACCCAGGAAAGATTTATTAATCTCTCTTGTACATGGTTATACAAGCTATCGGACATAGCTTAGTATGTGAAGAGTGGGCACAATTGTGTCTGTGTGAGCATGCGAGTGCATGCACGCATGGAAGAGACATTTGACAAGCACATACCTAGCACCTATTATGCTTGAACATACTTAGTAACACACAAAGGAATACTGTACCCCTGAGTTAAGGATGCATAGTAAAAGGAGATAATTGATTTCAAATTAAAACTTGCAATAAAGGTATAAAAATAATAACATAATAAGTGAGAATAAATTACTGCCAAAGATGATAATGCTGCATGGTGGAGCTGACACAGGCCTTTTGAAGAGCAGCTGCTTGGCAAGCCTGTTCCTCTCTAATTCCTCCCCTTCCTCTGTATTTCCCCATAGCACCATGTCTGCCCACACCATCCTTTAGCATACTATCTGTTCCTTCCCATTCCCCCTGCCCGAATCAAATAGAGTTCTTTCTGTCTTTTTCCTTCACAAAGGCATTCCCAGCACCTACAACTCTGCCTAGCCTAGGTGGGTAGTAGTGTCTTAATAAAATGAGGTGCTTTGAAATTTAAACCACAAAGGATTTTTTTTTTGCCAGTCCTGGGGCTTGAACTCAGGGCTTGGGCACTGTCCCTAAGGTTCTTTTTGCTCAAGGCTAACACTCTACACTTCAGCCACAGTGCCATTTCCAGCTTTTGTTTAGGTGGTACTGAGGAATTGAACCCAGGGCCTCATGTATGGAAGGCAAGTACTCTACTACTACACTATGCCTGCAGCCCCTACAAAGTATTAAAGACTTAGAAAAAATCATATTAAGTGAAGTTAGCCAGACTCAAAGGAACATAGGCTCAATGATTTCCCTCATTTGTCATAATCAGTAGAAACCTTGGGCTGTCCTAGCAGAGATTTACAATAGAACAAAACCTAGATACATAAGACCATGTAGTATGATGCTAAATGAAAGGACCTCCAGGATATAGAAACAAAAGCCATGTAATGAGTGATTACTGTCCTTAATGTACTGTGTTATCTCTCATCTCTTTTGCTGTCCTTTGGTTATCTTATATTGTTACAGTATTTCACAAAGTGAAATGCTATATTGTATATAAGTTTATTTGGCTATTTGACATCGGATAGGGAAGGGGGAAAACAAGATGAGGGGCGGGGTGGGGGGAGGGAAATGGGGACCAAGACATGAGAAAGGGTATCAATATTTGTTAAGTAATGCACCATCTATCTGGTGAATATAATGTAACCCTTCCATTAATTACAATAAAATATATGGAAAAAATGTATCTTCTTTGAAGACTACCAGGACATTTGTGATCTCCAGACTTCTACCTTTTCTCAGATTATTTCCCTATTTTTCTTTCTTTCTTTTTCTTTCTTTTTCTTCCTTCCTTCCTTCCTTCCTTCCTTCCTTCCTTCTTTCTTTCTTTCTTTCTTTCTTTCTTTCTTTCTTTCTTTCTTTCTTTCTTTCTTTCTTTCTTTCTTTCTTTCTTTCTTTCCTCTTTTTGCCAGCCCAGGGGCTTGAACTCAGTGCCTGGGTACTGTTATTGGACACTTTTTACTCAAGGCTAGCACTCTGTTCTTGAGCCACAGCACCACTTCTGGATGTTTCTGAGTATGTGGTACCGAGGAATCAAACCCAGGGTTTTGTGCATGTTAGGCAAGCGCTCTACCACTGGGCTATGCTCCTAGCCCCTCAGATTCTTCTTGATCTTCAGAAGATTGCTAGCTGCAAGAATGATTTCAGAAATGCCTCCACTAACTTGTAGCTGAGATATCTTTTTTGTATAGCTGGTAAAGGCTAACCATTTTGTCTTCCAGGCAGGGGACTCAAGACTAGTATTTCTTTTTTTTTTTTTTTGCCAGTCCTGGGCTTTAGCTCAGGGTCTGAGCACTGTTCTGGGACTTTCTCAAGGCTAGAGCTCTACCATTTGAGCCTCAGCAGCACTTCCGGCTTTTTTCTATGTATGTGGTACCAAGGAATCAAACCTGGCCCTTCGTGCATGCTAGGCAAGCACTCTACCACTAGGCCAAACTCCCTGCCCAAGACTAGTATTTCTGTAACTTTGAATATACTGCTTGAGTGATACAGTATTTAGGTTTTTTGGGGGGAGGGGTATGTTCTTGTTACGATGATAAAATGATCTTAGTTTGTTCATAGTAAGTATTCAATAAAAAGAAATAATTCTAGCAATTGAAACTTCCTGGTATTTGACCTCGGGGTTTTTTGCTTTTGCTCTGCCACTTGAGCTGTGGTTTCAGCCCTTTTATATTGAGGTGATTATCTTTTAGATTATGCTGCACGTTTTTGCCCAGGCAGGCCTCTGTGGCACAATCTTTCTGCATACATACTCCCATGTGGCTGGAATCACAGGAACATGCCACCCTGACCACCTAATTTGTTGAAATGAGGTCTGGTTAAAATTTTTGCATATGCTGGCTTCTAATCACAGTCCACTCAATCTCTGCCTCTCAAATAGCTAGGATTATATATATGAGCCACCCTGGTCTGATAGTTGAAATTTATATAATCCTACTGGAGATATTTCCATTTCTAATACTGCAGTATAACCACTATCACCCTATAGAGAATAAAGAATCCATTTTTTCTTGTGATGTTTCCCAGTGTCAATATCAGCTGAGAATTATCCAGGGAAGGGACAAGTAATTGTTGATACAAATCATGGGCCATCTTTCTCTTTCATTGTTCATCATCAAGTGAACCACTTAAAAAGTTCTTTTCTTTTCCTGTTAGTTATAATGATTTTCCCTGGGAAAGATGAGAAAATGGGAACATTTTTCCTACCATCTTATATCCTAACAAATTCTTATCAGCATTCAAGTTTCTTTGAGTAGAATTTGCGGTATATAATGAATTCCCCAGGAGCTTAAGTTCTTCTCAGTGAGTTCTGAAGGTTTTCCTTTTACACATGAGACCAGAACATGACCACTCTGAATGTCACCCAAGTTGAGAAGAGACCAGTCCCCAGTCTGTGGAGAGCCTTTCGCCATCACTGGCCCACCAGCACCTCTCACAACACTTCAGAATATTTCTCGAAGTGATGTCCTTGATGCTGATTATGGCTGCTGTATGATCCTAGGTGAGTCTTTGCCTTTTCTCAACTATGTGATTCTTCATGTTTCACAACTACAGGATTCTTCACATGCTTACAAGGTCAACGCTGCTATGTTAAGAAAGCAACATGAGCTGACTTTTTGTAAACTTAATACTTTCATGGGATGATCATTAACATACATCAGTTTTCTATTCCTAAACAGCCAGGCCCCAAATGCCTAATATATAAGCTCTTATTTACACATACATAAGATGAAGAGGATAAATAGTGTTTACTAAAGCACGATGAGACTGCGTAGGAACAAACTACTAAATACGGAGAAAAAAATCTGCCAGATCATGCTATTTTCATCCAAGTATCTCTTTATTGCATATCTGATATCTTACAACCAGGCTTCACTTTGTTCTTTCATTTCAGATAGAATGTATTAATTAGACATGACAGGCAGTTTGAGTCTAGTACCTTTGAAAAGGCTCTTTGCAAATACTTGAGTGCCAAAAACAAATGCCAATGCTCTAAAATCCAAAGAAGAAAACCCTACAACAACCACGATAAATGTTTAATTAAATATCTGTTAAAACACAATATTAAGCCAAGTCCATTAATTTTTAAAATTAGTGTTCATAAAACTTGTATGACATTTGGTAGCAACCTGTGATTTTGATTTCTTCTTGCCCAGGAATTCCTGAGTTTGCAAAATGATTTTTGTAAAACTACAGCCAATTCAGTGAGACAACTCATCTAAGAGTTTCTGGAGAAAAATTAACAAAAAGTTCTTTTCAGCATTCTAGAGTCACAGAAATCAGAGTAAATTCTAAACACATGGGGTTGTGAGGAAAGCAACATAAAAACAATAACTAACAGTACCAAAGGTTTATTATATGGCAAATGTGAACCTGTGCTCTTGTCTACTGAATATGCCATTGATTCTTTCCTTCTCCTCTCCTTCTGCTTTCTGTATAATCAGTTTCCAGTCCAAGACTTAAGTCCACCCAATTGCTGTGCCCTCCATTAGTAAATATTCACCTTGTACTCCCAATCCAGGGTTTCAGTATCTTTCAATTACACCGCATCAGAAGTCTCCCTGTATGCTTCTCCGTGTCCCAGTGGGCATTTTTCCCTTTAAATATGAAACTCTGCTTTAAGCCTCTCAGTCATTCTAAATGTGAGTCTGATAAAATACTAAATCCTAAACACAATCTGCCAGTCTCAAACATTTTACAGCCAAGCTTTTCTCAGGGGCCTCCTCTTTTTGCTCTGGCTACAGCAGTGGAACGTGTCTTGTAGTATTCTGGTCCTGCCTCAGGGACCAGGAGAGAGGGCATGAGGATTACTTGGGGAGATGTTTGATACAGGGAGACCTTGAGAATAGAGTAGGACTTGTAGAAATCTGATGTTACTATCAAAGGAAGAGGGGAGACTTCCCCTGAGAGGGAAAGGAAAAGGCAGACATTTTCTGAGGCAAGAGGATATAGGTAGGTCTACGGACGTGCCTGGGATGCAGGTTTCACTGAACATTCTGGCCAACTGAGTGGCTGACTTGAAGACTAAAGGGATTCTCAGAGCAGCACAGAGAGTACATACAGAGCTGAGGCTTGGAACTTCCTTATGAGCAGAATGTTTCCATTCATTGTACCACCGTGCTTTTCAATTTATTCACTGTGTGATCTCAGTCTGCCCCCAGACATTCAAGACACTAAGGGCCTACCCAATAAATGATGGGGGAATGGAGTCCCCCAAATCAGTTCTGTTCTAGGGCTTTCCTTTGAAGACTGGGCATTGAGTGAATTCACGCAGAGGCTATGTGGCCATTTCCAAACGTACTCATATGCACAGTTGTATCCTAAGGCCCATATAAGTAGAATACAATACTAGTACTGAAAAGTAGTACTAGTTTACTAATACAGATTCTTCCACATGATTTCTATAAGCGTTGTTTCCTCAGAAGTAAAACTTAACAGTGGTCAATATATGACTACACAGTGCTTCCATGGCTTCTAAACATACCTGAGGACATCGTGTGTTTAGTTTTAATAGCATTTATAGAAATACTTTTCATGGGCCGGGAGTTTGGCCTAGTGGTAGAGTGCTTGTCTAGCATGCATGAAGACCTGGTTTGATTCCTCGGTACCACATACATAGAAAAAAGCTGGAAGTGGTGCTGAGGCTCAAGTGGTAGAGTGCTAAGCCTTGAGAAAGTCCAAGGACAGTGCTCAGGCCCTGAGCCCAAGCCCAGGACTGGCAAAAAAAAAAAAAAAAAAAAAAAAAAAAGAAATACTTTTCATTCAACAAGTGTGCTTGAGTGAAAGGCAGGTATGCTTGGTGGTTAGCTGGCAGCCGTTTACCAACAATCAAGGACATTTTCATACCAAATTTGCTTCCCTTGGCAAAAGAGAAGATAATGGATTGATGACAACTGCCTGTGTGAGGGAGAAGCTCAGGCCACTAGCAAAGTTCTTCAGAAGCTCAGCCACCATTCCATTTCCTTATTTGTCTTCTCTACGCAGGGTTTTAAAAACTCTACTTAGAAAATGTAATAAAGTTTTTGGACATCTCCATATCTGTTCTTTCAGCTAACCAGAACTCAAAAATGTCCTCCCTGATATTTTTCACTAGATTTTGTGTGTGGGGGCGAGGCAGTCATGGGGCTTGAACTCTGGGCCTGGGTTTTGTCCCTGAGCTCTTCAGCTCAAGGCTACAGCTCTACTTCTGGGCCTGGGTGTTGTCACCGAGCTTTTCAGCTCAAGGATACGGTCCTACCCTTGAGCCAAGCCCCACTTCCTGTTTTGTAGAGGTTAACTGGAGATAAGGTCCTTTTGTGCCGGGGCCTAGCTTTGAACCTTGACCCTCAGGTCTCAGCCTCCTGAGTAGCTAGGATTACAGGCGTGAGCCCCCACTCCCAGCTCACTAGAATTTTAAAGGAACTAAATGAGAATATTTATCTACACAAGTTCCTTCTGTCTAAAGAAAGTTTCCACCCTAGATACTTCTACAGTATCCCATTCCCCCAAGACCAGAACCTAGCATACAAAATATGTCCTTTTGATTTTAAAAAGTGTTATTTGCTGGGTGCCGACAGTTCATGCTTGTCATCCTAGATTTTCATGATGCTGACACATGAGGATCATGGTTTGAAGCCAGCCTGGACTGGCAGACAAGTCTTACAGTATTAACGCTACTTAATAGGCAAACAAAATAACACACACATACACACACACACACACACACACACACACACACACACACAGAAACAAAACAACAATGAAAAACAACTGGGTGGAAGTGTGACTTATGTGGTAGAGCACCAGTCTTGAATGATAAAGCCATGTAAATGTATAAGGCCCTGAGTTCCAGCCACAGAGCTCTCTCACACACACAGACATACAGACACACACTCATAAATAGGCAGGTGTCACAGCAGCCCAGGAAAAGAGAATAGGCACAAACCTAGTGTGAAAGGAAGCTAGCATTGGTCTGCGTTTGGTTTTGTTCCTAGGCCTTCTGTTACCCAGCTACATTGGGCCTGTTGGAACTTGTAACTCCTCAGAGATGATGCCATAGACTGACCTCCTCTGAGATGGGTCAGACTCGCTGAGCCTGAACTGGAGTGGGAGGGCAGGTGGCACTGGGAAATGAATTCCAAGGAATATGGAGGTGAAAGGAGTTCTGCTATTGTATCCCATATGACCTTGAAGAAGATTTCTAAACAAGTACCTTGCCTGGGCTTTCAGTAATGTGGTCACTATGTTCTCAACAGTTAGCCTTATTGTGGTTTAGACCCAGGGCTTTACATTTGCTAGGAAGGCACTCTATGGCTGAGCCATACCTCTAGCTCTTCCCTTAACATTTTGGTTTTGCTCTTAGTAAAACACTTCCAGTTGTCCATGGCAATTAGAAATAGGATGTATTTTGCATGGAAATGGAATAGCTGGAAACTGGGAGGGACCAAGTCCTTTGTGGGGTTTACAATTACACAATATTTTAATTTAAACCAGCATAGATAATGGCATTTAGAGTAGGCTTAAAATTATTTGTACTAAGAAATCTGGGTTATATTCCAGGTGTGTTCCACAGTAGTTAGAAAGTATAGTTAATGCTACTCCTGTTTTCCTCATTCATTTTTTGATAACTTCTTGGAAGAAAAATAAGAGTACCTTTTGTTAAAAATATCATATAAAGGGCCAGGAGTTTGGCCTAGTGGTTAAAGTGCTTGCCTAGCATGCATGAAGACCCAGGTTCGATTCCTCGGTACCACATATAGAAAAAAAAAAAGCCGGAAGTGGTGCTGAGGCTCAAGTGGTAGAGCTCTAGCCTTGAGAAAGTCCAAGGACAGTGCTCAGGCCCTGAGCTCAAGCCCAGGACTGGCAAAAAAAAAATCATATAAATTATAACCAACTGAAAGATTAGTTTTATCTCTTGATTGTTAGAGCATTTACTTCCACACTCGTCCCCAAACTCATAGTTTGTTTTTAACCTTTCTCTTGTTTCTTACATTGCCTTAGTAGTCATAGTCAGGAGGGGTACTCAAACTTAACTATTGGTAATATTTGGAATTTTCCTATTTTTTTTCCCCAAACGTGCTTCTTTTTCAGGTCACCAGTGCTTTTTGATGACATTGATAGATGAAGTAGCAGGTGATTTGCAGGGATGGACATCTTACTCCACATCTAATTGATTGTGGCATGAAAGCCTTTTGTGATTATGATTCATGACAGAGGACAAAGTAAAGAATTTGCACCTCTTGTTCTGTCAGCACATGGGCAATCAATATTTGAGGGGCCATCTACTTTGGAGGGTGGTGGTATAGATCGGAATCAAAAATAAGATTATTTTATGTCTTCTTTAAAAATGTTTGTGTGTGTGTGTGGGGGGGGGGAAAGAGCATTAATTAGATATGGGATTAATGAAATGCAGTATGTATTCTAAAGAAAAAGCATGACTTAGGAGGATGGGCTCTAGAATTATATTCCTTAGCCTCAAATAACCTAGTTGTGAAAATGCATGAATGCGGTCAATGTTGCTTAGCTTCAGGTGTGAAATAGTTTTAGGAAGGGCAAGCAGAACAAGAGAAAATATTAGAAGGAGATGAATTGATCAGAATACATTGTTCACCTTTTAGCAAGAAATGCCCCCATGTACAAGTAATTACAGGAATAATAAATATTTGTTTTCTATTGCTACGTAGTTATGTATCCATAGAAAAGTTACTTAACTCTCCTCCTCAATTACCTTACCCACAAAATAAAGCTGACAGTAATAGTCATTTCATCTGTTGTTATTACAGTTGTGAGCTAACTCTTACAAAACAGAACAGCAAGTGAAACATAGACAGCCCTCAATGGATAGTCACAAATGTTATCATTATCAAAAATAACACTATCATTTCTTTCACGCTAGAAAAACTATTCATTCTTGAATAGTTCATTGTCCCTTTCCATGAATTTTTTCCTGATGGCTGTTTTTTTCTCCCTGGAAAGTTCATATTAAGCCACTTTTACGAATGTGCGTGTATATTTTTCTTTAGCTATGAAATATCATATATCAATACTAATTTAATTTGAGAGGGAATGCTCAGCACAGCCTGAGTATCATAGATTCCTATGATTCATGAATCATAGGGAGAAGACACTAAGATTCTGAATGCTCAAAAATTTCCACTGGTAGAAATTTCATGTATGTGACAGGTCATAGCTGAAACAGTGGCCCATTAAACATATTGCATGCCATACTTTGCAGGCTCTGTATGCAAGGTATGTATGAAACATAAATGTTTATCCTTAGGAGTTAACCCTGAGATAGCTCAAATAAATGTGTAAATATTTCCTAGCGATTCAGATAAATAATATTCAACCTATACCTAACTGACTATAGAAAGAGGCTTTGCATTTATTTAAAGTGCAGTGGAACACCATAAAAGGTTGTCAAACAGCAGAGAGATGTATCTGCTTTGTATTTTGAAAGATGATCACATTAAATGTAATTAGCGCCAGGTGCTGGTGGTTCATGCTTATAATCTTGGTTACTTAGGAGGCTGAGATCTAAGGATCATAGTTCTAAGCCAACCTGGCCAGAAAGTCTGTGAGTCTATCATTTTCAATTAACTAGCAAAAGAAATCAGAAATGGAGGTGTTGCCCAAGTTGTAGAGCATCAGCCTTGAGTGAAAAAGTCAAGTGAAAGCTGAAACCCCTGAGTTCATGCCCCAATACTAGTACACACTCACACACACACACACACACACACACACACACACACACACACACACACACACACACAGATTATTTCTGATAGGATAATGGGATACTGGTAATCTGTCAAGGAAGTCTTGCAGTGAAAGTAGAGGGCATATTGTCCCTTAGGAAAGAGATGACAGAAATACAGGGAGGAAAAAATATTTAAAGCAGAAATATTGTTCAAAGGAAGACCCTACAGAAGTTTCAAAGGAGTTGTATGCAAAAGAAGTTGAAGAGAATTACAGAGACTTCTTAGATTTTCAGGCATGAGATCTAGATAGGCGTGATATTTTCTAAGGAGTGGAGGCCTTAGGAAAGGGTAGAGAATAAGAAAATTTATAGGAGACTGAGAGATAAATCATAAGTACTTCCTTACTATCTTTTCTTTTTGTTCATCGAGAGGCTTGAACTGAGGGCTTGGGCTCTGTGCTTGAGTTCTTTTGCTCAAGGCTAGTACTTGACCACTTTGAGCCACAGCTCTACTTTCTTGGTTTTCTTTTAGCAGCTAATCGGGGATAATAGTCTCATGGATTTTCCTGCCCCATTTGGCTTTGAACTGTGATCCTCAGATTTCAGGCTCGTGAATAGCTAAAGATACAGTTGTGAGCATTTGGCTCTTACTGAATATCTTACTTATTCACCAACTCAATCCATGAAGGACTTGAAAAAAATTTTTTTTACAATGGAAGCACATATTGTAAAAAGTGGTCAAAAAAGAAATAATAAGTAGAGATGAAGAGCAATACAAGCAGAAGCAGAAAGTCAAGTACAGGGAAGAAAGACACGATATCTGTTGGGGATCAGAACCCAAATGGTTACTGCTGTTTAGCCTCAGATTTGGCTCTGAAGAAAAAAGAAAGTCTTGTTTGGTTGTTTAATTTATCTGTTGAGATCAGAGAAGGCATGCCTATTGCTCAGGAGAGGCAAACTTTTTCAAGCTTCAGGTTTTAAAGGAAGTTCTTCACAATAAGGCTCAGAAGGACAGTGCGCTAAGGAATGGCACATGACAATTCTGATTCAATCTCAGTCCAAAGCCTTCTTAGGAAAGGACTGCATTGGATGCATAGAGTATAGAGTAATGCAAGGAATTCGGACACTCGAATGGCACCTACAATCTGAGGATTGCATGGATAGTTTCTAATTTTTAAGTTCTCCTGACGGTCTGTCTTGAGGTTCTGCAGCAGAGAGACTGAGATATTGAACATGCAGTGGATTTTACCCATGTTTTACACTGAGGCATCTGAGAGTTAGTGGTCTACACTCTCTACTTCATGTGTGGTGATAAAGGTTTTGGCTTGTTTGGGGGCCCAAACTTCAAAGACATATTACATTTTTTGTCCCACCTCTTCCCTTTTGATATTTTATTTCCTAAAAATATCTTTCCTGTGTGTCCCAGGGAGATAAGTGCTTTGCCAGATCATGTCTAGTGGCATTTGCTATTGAGGAATGTGTACTTCTGTAAGTCTACCCTGACCAGGTCATCTTGGTCTTTGGGTCATGTCTCTAGACACATGTGTTTATTTAAATAGATGGCTTATTTGGTAGTAAAAAAAGAGCAGTTAGGCAAGTCTATTTCTCTAAGAGAGATCTGGAAAAATAGTTTATCTCCCATCTGTGGCTAAGGGTGCGGTTAATAATTTGAACATGGGGATCTTTCCTGAAATGTACTACAGATGTGGGAGGAGAACTTTACAGGAAAGAAATGTGCTCCAAGTTCTAATGAGATCACTTCTCACAATAAAATATTCAATCAAGTAGCATAAATATTTCAAAAGTGTTACCTTTCTTTGTGTGTGTGATGAAAATACTCACACTGTAAAGAAATTGTGGTGGGAACCATCTATAAAATTCATAGAAATGTGAATTTAATCACTTAAATGTCGAGGTATGAAATATTCAGGATGAATGATGGAGATATTTCATGTACTATGCAGAATTATAAAACTAGTATTCCAAAGAAGGAAGGCATAGATTGGTATAACGTGGTTTCCATTCTCAAAACAATCTCATGAAAGTCAGAGGGAGTTTTGATTTATTAACATTAAATATAATGGCATATCTATATGTTATGTTATACATCATAGAATAATTTCAAATTTTACTGATGTATGTCACCTGAATGAAAATTTTTACTTGTGGTAGCAGTCATATACCCAGTGTTTTTTGTTTGTTTGTTTGTTTGGTTTTGCCACTCCTGGGCTTGAGCTCAGGGCCTGAGCACTGTCCTTGGACTTTCTCAAGGCTAGAGCTCTACCACTTGAGCCTCAGCACCACTTCCGGCTTTTTTCTATGTATGTGGTACCAAGGAATCGAACCCGGGTCAAGCAAGCACTTTAACCACTAGGCAAAACTCCCGGCCCCCTACCCAGAGCTTTTAAATCACAGAATACACAGTGATATTAATGAATGCACTTTTTTCAATGCTGGGGATGAATTCCAGAATCTTATTTTAGTTAGGCAAGCACTCTACCATTGAGATATATATTCAGACCTGTGATAGTATGCTTGTGTTAATTTACACAAATATTTATTGGACGCTTATGACAAAAACTCTGCTACAAAGACAGAGATGGCTTCCAGTGTAGTTAGGAGACAGTCCAGATACAACTAACAACTAAAAGAACATTTTAATGTATGCTTTAATGCAGGATCAAAAGGACAATGAGAGAGGAAGACCTAGACTTATGAACTTATAAAAAAAACTTTGTGAAGCTGAGAGTATTTTAAAGAAAGAAACAGCTAAGACTGGAGAAGAATAGGTTAGAAAATCGTTGGAAATGTATTTCAACTTCTTTTCATTTCATCATGATAAATACTCATCTTTAGTAAGTACTATCAAACGCCCCAAAGAAAGATTCCTTGCTTTGACTTGTTTTAGGTGTTGACTTACGAGATGGCTTGAGTGTGACTGTTACACTCCTGTGAGGTTGGTGGGAGAACAAGTCCTGTTTATTAATTCGCTGTACTTGCCGTCCATACTTCCCTCTCTTCTACCAAGGAAGCAGTAGAGAGGAAGCGTTTGGAACTGATGTCTGGGGACCGATTTACTAGAGGTAAGTTAGGAAGCTTCCGAGTAAGGGTTTTCTTGTCTCTAGGAAAGATGCTACTCCCGTCACCTTCCTTGTTCTGTTTCCAGGATTTTATGGGTTAGTGTGAGTGGAACAATTCACAATAAAAGATGGAGTTGGGATTGGGGTAGGGGAAGCTGGTGGCTCATGCCTGCAGTCCTAGATATTCAGGAGGCTGAGATCTGAGGATCGTGGTTCAAAACCAGTCCAGGCAGGCAAGTCTGTGAGACTCTTATCTCCAAAGAACCACCAGAAAACCATAAGTGGCACTGTGCCTCAAAGTGGTAGAGTACCAGCCGGGAGCGAAAGAACTCAGGGACAGTGCCCAAGCTCCGAGTTCAAGCATCATGATGTACCAAACACAACAACAACAACAACAACCAAATAAGCAAATTAAAGTGTTCATAGAGAAACAATCTGGTACCCCCCTGGTATTAAGAAATAATAATTCATGTAAACTGTTTAGAATAGCACTGACCATGTGATACTTTCAAGAGGCATCTGTTTGAAATATGTTTAAGTTTATTCCAATTCATTAGCAATTTTTATTGCCTTCATATCTACTTTGCTATGTATATTTATACATATATATGTATGCATTTCTGAATCATAACTTTATTTTTTTAAACTGTTATCCCATTTCCCCATGGCTTAGAAATTCACAGTTTCAGAAAAGGATAGAAGATGGCAGATTTATTTTTAAAACACATTTCTTAGTCTACATTTTTAAAAAAGAAACTATTTTCTACATCATTTCATACCAAGAATTTTGCTGAAATGTATGTGAGTATGAGTGCTTGTCTTGGTGACTTAATTTGCAACACATGTGGTCTTTCAATCTGTGTAGGGAGTTCTTTGTTCAACTCAGAGGAAGGTGTATTATACTTTAGCTTTGATTCAGTTTTTATCTAGATTTTCTTTGTGCTCTAACAACCTATTACTCTTTACAAATAGGTTGTATACGATACCATTCATGGCCTGCTGTTTGTGTTCACTTGTGGAAAGGGTGAGGTTAACCTTGAATTCTACAAATAACTTGGCTCTTATATATTTTTGATTATATGAAGTTTGCCTTTTGAAATTTTAATTAGCTCTCTTACATAATAACTCCTTTTTCACTGAAAAACAAATTTTTCTACTTTTTTTTTTTTTTTTAGAAATTTGGACTTTTAAGATGCTGATGACACCAATGGTATGTGGAAAGATAAAACATTCAGTTAAATATGTTCAAGAATAGCTATCAGTAATGCATTTTCTATGCTACTCTGATTTTTTGTAATTATAATTATACACGCATATATAATAAATTTAAACAAAAGTCCCCATTTTCATGAAGTTACCCTTTATTGGATTAAGTACTATTTCCAACGATAATTTTTCTAGTCTTAATTTTGGTGCAAAAATTTAATATGATTATATTTGTTGAAATTATTTTAATTAGGGGGTGGGGGACATTATTTTTGTTTACTTTCCTCACATTTTGTGATACTTTATTTAATATATGTCCTGTAAATGACAGCTAAAAGAATTGTTCTTTAATTTAAACCACACATTTTTAATATAAATTGATTATGCATTTCATACATGCACAATTTTAAAATAGCAGATACATATTTTGTCACGTAGTCCTTTGCCACCTATTTTTATTTACACTCTTCTATTTTGTTCCTTTTCTACTTTTGCTTTTTTTTCTTACTATTTTCCACTCCTTCAGAGAATGTGGTGTTTTGCAAAGTGGCTCCCTTCCAATTTTCAAAAGTTATGTTTAGTCTCTGTTCAGCTCATTTTTATACAGTTGAGTAAAATAATATAAGCAAGTATCTTTATTGAAGATATGATGTTTGGTAATTTTAACTTTCTTCTGTCTCTCCCGCACACTTCTTTCCAAAAATAACAGAGTTTTAGACTCACATATTGTAGAAATTATGCCATACTCGAATCTTTACATTGAACAATATTTTTTTACCTGAATAGAATCCCATTACTGCTTTAGCACTCAGCTCGGCTGTCACCTCTCTATCCTCTTGCCTTTAATAGAATCTCAGGTTTCCTTCTCTGTGTTTAGATCATTCCTTCCGCTTTGCTTCTTCTACATGTGATTCCCACCCCCCCATCCCTACCCCCATCCCCCAAAGCTAGGATCTTCCCATTGGCATCCTAATGATTACTTTAGATACATGTCTTCTGATTGATGGTGAATTTCCTACTAATGACAGCCTCTAGTTCTGCATTTAAAGATGTATTATAATGCATAATAAATACTGGGAGCTTACTAACAATTAGAAAGTGAATACAGAATGTCTATATTAAATATGTCATTTTATTTTGAAAATCCTATATGGATGCTATTATCTTGATACAGTGAGAAAGGGAATATGAAATGAAGTTTCTGTGTCCCTTTTCACAGTTTCCGAAGTCTTTTTCAGTTAGTGGAACCCTATGAAACAATGATATGAATATTATTTGTTGACTGTAAAGGCATAGAGCCTGGAAGATACATGCAAAGAACATTCACGCCCTCAATGGCATGTTTGATTTTTAGTAAACAGCTACCATGTACCATAATATGCTTTCTCAGTGACAGAAAGAATTTGATTCTGAGATGTTATCATGAAACCAGGAGATTGGTATAAGACTGATAAGGCTAAAGTGTTGGTAAATGGTTATTAAGTTTCGGAAGGTCAACTCCTCAAAAATATGTGAGTGGTACACACTCTTTAATCTCTGCCCTGAGATGTTGCCAATAAAAGATCATCTTCAGTTTGGATGTGACTCCATTTTGTTTAAAACATATTTGTTATATTTTAGGTACAAGACCCATTGCTGGCACTGTGGGAGACTCCCATAAATTTAAACAATTATCAGGAGTTGTATATTGTTGGATATAGGTCACAGAACTTGGGTCTCTGATTGATACTGATGTGCATTACAAATGTGCATTAATTCATATATATATGTTGATTTGAATGGAAGCCTTACCTTTTATCCTCCATAGGAGATGGGGTTTAGAGGAAGAGGACTGCCAAAAGTCAGACTTGAGTTCATTGAGTTAAGTTCATTTTCTAACTGAGCTGTTAAACAAGTGAGATGTTTTCTAAGCAAACCAAGCATGACACTGTGTCTTTTAATGCCCCGGGCTCTGGTTTCAAACGCAGTGCAGCTGCTTCTTCTGTCTCTTCATGGAGATCAAGAATTCCCTTCCTATGGTAATTAGTGTCACTGAGACCATTCAAGCACACTATTTGGGGATTATGTCCTATTTCACTCCTAAGGAAACCCAATTCATTGATTTCTAGTGTGTCAAAATCGGTAGGATATTTTCCTAAGGATAATCTGATTGCAAATGTAAATAACCTATCTCATTATTTGCAGTTCCAAATATTTCATTTAAACAATATCCATAGGCATGTGGGTATAGGAGTTTAGGCTAATGGCAAAAGTTCTCATTTGTTCTCACAATGTATTTATCATGTACTATATCAGAAAGGAAAAAAGTAAAAAAGAAATAAAGAAAAAACAAAGAAAGAAAGAGAGAAAGAAAGAAAAGTGTCCTCCGAATAAGTTTGTGAGAGAACCAAGTTTTCTTATTCACACCTTTCCAAATTCCCAATTAACTTTTGTGGTGTCAGTTGCCTGGGCTTCCCTTCCCCACTCCTCCCTACCAAAGTGTAAGGCTTTGAAATTCTACTCCTCTGCAAGAAGGCGGGGAGACCCTTTCTTACAAGCTTCCTTAGGGAGATGAAACAGACTTCTCTTTCTCTTTGTTCACCTACTGAAGCTGGAATTTACAGAGGGGCACTGGGGTTTTCACAGTCCTTGCCTGCTTTAAAAATTCCCCAACTTATACCTTCTGATGTCAGATGGAAACTTTTCCCTTTTATAATTAAAGCCTATGAGAAGGTTTCCAATCGCCCTGCTAATGGCATATGAAATGTAGAAAGATCATTTACCAACTTGTTTGTTTCTCCCTAATAGCAAGCTGCAGTGGCTATCTCTCCTTTACAGGAAACATTTAAAACTATGTGTGCCTATGTGCTGGGCAAGAGTGAGTCTCTGTTGTTCTGAACTCAAAGGCTAAAGTTCCCTGAGGAGAGAGATCACCTGGCTTGCCTTCCAATCCCTGATCTTTAATGAAGAACTTAGACATCTGAGCTGATGTTGAAGACATTCAGTTTTGCCTAAGTTTATGAAGGAATAAAGTGGATGAGAGGAATAGTCGATTTTATGTTAGATTCCTTCTTCATTCTTGAATTATGTTTTTGTATAAGAAATGACTTTCCTATTTAATAGCAATGTATTTCTCTGTGGATAAAAGAATATCTATGTTTGTAAAATTGTATATGGGATTTAGAAATCACATGTGCATGCTTTAACGATTACATAAAAATTCTAACCTTTTCCTTCTGGCTTGGGATGGAGTCAGTCACAGGGGCTGGATTTGCTTTTTCATGTGGAGTAACTCAAGCAGAATGTCAAGAACATAAGACTATGCCCATGGTGGGCAGTCAACTTTGGGAAACAAAGCAGAAAGGTGTGACTCCTAAAATGCCACAGTCTTGAGAGAGTTTTCTTATATATTGATATGGGTGGAGAGAACTTAGGCAAGGCTTGATAGACTCTCTGAGTTGGGGAGAGCGTAGAGAGGGTTAAAACAAAACAAAACAAAACCAAAAAAAACCCAGAGGTCAAGGAGAGGAGGATTTCCTGGGGAGGAAAATGTTTGGAGACTTGAGGAGAATCCCGTTTGAGCAGCAGGCAGAGGACTGGATAGGTATGCACAGAAGGGAAATATGCGGCTGAGGAAGAAGGAAAGATTTGATAGACAGAGATTAGAGTGTTGGATATAATAGATGGCAAATCGCATGGGTCCCATCATGGTGCTTGCTTTTCCCATCATGCCGCAGGCTCCTGCTCTTCTACCAGTAATTCTGTGAGTTCTTGCTCAAACACTGCTTCCTAATTGGTCCCAGCTCAACCAATGAGGAGAACCAAGGTTGTGCATGCACAAACCATCAAGGAATTGGCCCAAAACTCAGGAGAGAAAACATAGGAGAAGCACCCTATCATAAAACTGTCCTTGAAGAGGACTTCATTCGATTTCTCTTTGGGCCCCTCTGTGGATGGAGAGGCTCTACTTTTATTTTTCTCCCCTTTCAAGTAAACTTACTCTGTTTACTTTAAACACATTCCTGCTTTTATAATTCTTTAATGGGAGAGAAATTAATTCATTCCCCTATTCGGTATCAGAATCATTTAAGAGTATCAGTGAGAATAGTGGCTGACACTCACACAAGGTTGTGAATGGTGCCTGCCAGACTTTAGACCCTATCAAGCCACATTCAGTACAGAGCTCAGAAGGGTCTCACTTTGTTAATCTTAGATTAAATGCTGTCTAAGTCTGACCTAAAAAGAAAGACTCAAGAGGGCCAAATGGCTTTTATGTTATTTAACTGAATACTAGAACAAAATGTAACACTGAAAACAAAAATACATTGTAACTTACACAGCAAAATTAAAACTGTCTGGTATCAGTCAAAGACTTCCAGAAAGAAACAAGAAAGGTTATGAGAAAAATCAATCATCAGCCCAAGGAATGGAATGGAAACATGTATTCAATATGCTTGGAATTAAAAAAAAATAGATGATATTATTCAATCCAGCATTTCAAACCTAAATGGGTGCCAGTGGCTCATGTCTGAAATCATAGCTATTCAGAAGTCTGTGTTCTAAGGATTGTGGTTCAAAGCTAGTCAGGCAGGACACCTTTGAGACTCTTATCTCCAGTTAATCACAGAAAAGACTGGAGGTGGAGCTGTGGGTCAAATTGCAGAGCCCTACTCTTGAACAAAAGGAGCTCAGGGACAATGCCCAGGTCCAGAGTTCAAGCCCCAAGACTGGCAAACAACAATAACAGCAACACTGACAAAATGAAACCTTCAAACCTTTCAAGAGCTTAGAAGACAATTTCTGTAACTTTGAATTAGGCAAAGAATTCTTAGATATGATACAAAGTAAATCCCATATAAGAAAATACTGATAAAGTGGTTTCATTAAAAAATGCTGGTCTTTGATATTGTTTTGGAAATGAATAAAATGAATGAATGGGCTATATGGAAAATATTTTTACCAAACTTGTATATCAGTTATATGAAAGAAATGTCAATAATCAGTTATAAGGACAAATAATAATAAAAGTAAGCAAACCTTTTGAAGCCATCCTTCAAAGGAAAAATAAATTTAGGTGACTAAGAAAGAGAACATAAGACACTTAACATCATTAGCTGTTAGTGAAATACAATTCAAAATCACAATAATATCAGAGTACAAGCCTATTAAAATAGCCTAAATTCAAAAGTTAGCACAAGAATGGGCACAGGGCTCTTAATGTCTGAAATCAAATGTTTGGGACTTTTGGTTGATACAACAAACTCTAGGCAAAAAGGAAGACTGTGGAAAAAGAGGGTAAACCTAGGCAGTAAACATATATACAATGTAAAAACAAGTTAAAACATTAATAAGCTTGTACTGAATTTAGAAAAAAATCTGTAGTCAATATAGAATGTTTTTTTCTAAATACATGAGCATTCTTGTTCTATCATTGTTGTGCAACTTTCAGACACAATAGTCACTTCAAAAGAGTGATCATTAGAGTGGTTTAAATTCCAGAGTCTCAAACTTAAAAATCAAAGGACAAATTTGGTAATGGGTAAACTTATGTGAGCCAGAGGGAGAAATTACTCTCTATCTGGCTTGGTGGATCATCATTTTTAGCAGCAGAAAAAATTCCTAAATTTATATTTAAGAAACCAATGATCAACAGTTCTTTCTTTGTGTATGTTGAATATTGAAATAGTCTAATTATCTAGGTTTGCTTAAATCACCCTTATGACAAATGAGTCTTTGGTCAGCCATGGCAGCAAAAGTCAATTCTGTTCACTTATTATCATTGCTCTAGGCGACATATATGTATATATATATATATATATATATATGTGCTATGATTCTCTGAAAGTTATTTGGTAGATGGAGGAGTGGATTTATATTGAGGATGTTTTCCTCTTACGTATGTTTTCAGTGTTTCAGTTTTGTTGACTTAGGGCAGCCAGTGTAACTGCTGCTTTTTTTTCTTTTGTTGTTCATCTAAGTAAACTTTCACAATTGTACAACAAGGAGATCACAGAACACATCTTCAAAGCTAATTAAATCAGCATGATGAGCTCTTACAGCTGCTAGCTTGGTGTTAATGGCTTTCCAGAGCATAAACCAAATGTGTGGCTTTGAGAAAACAAGCCTTTCCTGCCTTTTTCCACCACCATGTCTTTCCCTCCTCTGCTTTACTTATGTACCATTGGGTCTCTTCCCATCTTTTCTCTCTATTGTTGTGCACATACTACACATTTCTAAAACCACGGATTGGGAAGACAGACATTTTCTCTCCTGACAACTTGTTTTATGTAGTTGGACACAATATTAAAGGTCATAGTAGGTTTTTTAGTGCTAAAAATAAAGCTGAAAAACTCCGTGTGTGTGTGTGTGTGTGTGTGTGTGTGTGTGTGTGTGTGTGTGTAGTGTGCAAATACTGGGGCTTGAACTCTGGACTCAGGGTCTGGATGCTATCCCTCTGTTTTTTCACTCAAGGTTGGCTGACACTCTACCACTTGAACTTCAGCTCCACTTGTGCCTTTTAACTGCTTAAGTGGAGGTAAGAGTCTCATTGCCTGGATGGTTTCAAAATATGATCCTCTTATCTCAGCCTCCTAAGTAGCTAAGATCACAAGTATGAGTGACTACTGCTTGGCTAAGAGTATGATTTTTTTTTTTGCCAGTCTTGGGCTTAAGCTCAGGGCCTGAGGACTGTCCTTGGATTTTTCTCAAGGCTAGAACTCTACCACTTGAGCCTCAGCACCACTTCTGGCTTTTTCTAAGTATGGGGTACCAAGGAATCGAACCCGGGTCTTCCTGCATGCTAGGCAAGCACTCTACCACTAGGCCAAACTCCTGGCCCAAGCATGATCTTTTTTATAATACTATAATTTTAATTTTCTGTATCAGTTATTTATTGCCAAATCCCTAGTGATTATTTTATTATTAGTCCAGAGTCATCCTAAGAGGCATTCCAATCTGCAATATAAATAGCAAACTAAAGTAACAAAAAGGGAATAACTTCAGGGCAGAAGGAATGTCTGTCAAGTGAGCTCTGTTTGATTAGCTTGTTGATTCTGGGAAACAATTGTGGTCTTTTGACAGACGGGACTACAGCCTACTTGTTTTTAAATTATTCCTTTCCACATACCCCAGAAGATTAGCTGCCAGTACGATATGGTCTGCTTTTTCAGCCAACAAGGAAGTTGACTTTGTTCTATTTGCAGAATGAGTGAAGTTTGGCCCGTCTCAACTCCCATCTTACAAAAGTAAAACTATTCTTCAGTTAGGTATACCTTGTCTCACTTTAAATAAACAACAGCAAAAAAACAACACCTGTCTTCGAGTTAAGCAAGCAGGATACACCATGTACTCAAAAGCAGAAACATTTGCATGTGATAGATAAAAGTTGTGATCCAGTTGGTCATTTTTGATAAGTTCCCTTTGTCCTTTGAAGAGCTATTGTACTCCAGCCATGTGTATATAATGCATTGCACACTTACATATGCACACACAGAAACTTGGGGTGGAGACCAAGTATGGAGTTGTATAGAAGCGTTTTCTGTTTTGGAGCAGAGAAGTCTCATTTTAAGCATCTGGCTTTTATTAGCAGGATCTGCATTGTCAGCATTTACTTGAATAAGAGAGGCTCTCTCAGCCTGTGTCATCCTAGGAATCATTATTATTTAAGAACTAGGCTGGTCTAAGTTTTTGTTGATTGACTAGTACAAAATGGTGACACAAATCAATGCTTTAGAAGATACAGATGATTTATTTAATCAAATTCATCAAAACACAGTTCCACTGTTTATTTTTATCATGTCTTTATATATGGATGCAATCTCAGGAGACTGTCAAAGCAACAAGCCAAGGCATTTGAGTATTGACCATGTGTCCTAGAAAATGTAACTCAACAATGTTGTCTGGATTTTCTATCAGTCTTGACGCAGTTTGCTTGTCCTACTGTATCATGACTTAGAAGGATATGGAGTGATTATTAAGAATCTAGACTCTAGAAACAAACTGCCTGGGTTCAAAACCTAGCTCTGATACTTTTCCACTGTGTAATCTTGAATAAGTCACTTGGTCTATCTGTGTTAGAATCCTCATCTGCCAAAGGAAGATCCTGAAGGTATCTCTGGGTGACGTGCTCATAAGGATTAAATGAGCTCCGCCACGGTAACGTGTAGAGTCTGACACCAAGTAATTACAATTTTGTTGTAAGGAAACAAAACTGACCTGAATGTTCTCTTTGGAATGTATTTAATAATATTTCACAAAATTTTCCTGGACTGCTTAATAACCATTGTTAGAGTTGCAAAGTACTTTCCATTCATGTATTTAAGAAGAAAGACATGTAAATTCTTCTGAAGGCAACTCTAGTAATTGGATATTTTAAGTCTAAGAAGAAAGAAAGGTTACTTTTTAACTAGATCCATTGGGGTTAGATGTAAATTCATTTCAAATTCTTTCAGAAATTCTGCTTCCTCTATTTCAGTTTCTCTCTTCATACTTCGAAGAGAATATTCCCTCAGGGGGCAGAGGGAAGAACTTTAATCGCCATCCTCTATTTCCTTACCCCAATTTTATTTGGCCAGCAAAGATCTCCTGGGAATCTCAGTCAATGTCAAATTCTCTCCAGGTCTTGTTGTCTGTCTCAGTCTGTCTCTCTCTCTCTCACTCTTTCTTGCATACCCTTGCTCTGTCTTCCTTACTCCTATCTTCCTTACTCCCTCCCTTATATGCCAATAAATGTCCTTTGCCCATGTAGACTTATTCTATAAGACACAACCCAGGTTCTAACTCCCTCAAAAGTAGTTTCACTGATTTTCTAGGAAGCATTGAGTATTGAGTTTTCTCTTCTTTTCTGTATACCTAGTTGGTTTTTACTAATTTTAACTTGCTATATTATAATTATTACTTAATATGTTGGTTTATCATGCTTGATTCTGATGTACATATGTCTATATATTTACTTATATATCAGAACTTATGTGTGGGTGTGTGTATGTTTAAGCTATGCATCAGAATTCAGACACATTTATTTTAAGATACAACTAAAGAAACTGTCTTCCCTAAAAGCATTATTTGCAGGATACCAAAGGACCAAGTCTTCTCAATTTGTCTTTAAAATTGGATCACTATTATTGTTTTTAGTTTTCTGGTAATGAATATTAAAGACTTGGTGCATTTTTATCTACTTTAGACCTTATCTAGTTCACTCAATGTATTGAATTGGTTATTCTTTTACCCAGGGTAGGCTTACCCAAGAGGATTGATGAACAGAAATGGTAAATTGTGATTTAAGATTATCTAGTATGTGAGCCAGGAGTGTGGCTTAGTGGGAGAGTGCTTGCCTAGCATTCACAAAGTCCTGGATTCTATTCTGTGGTATCACATATACAGAAAAAGCTGGAAGTGGTGCTGTGGCTCAAGTGGCAGAGCATTAGCCTTGAGTAAAAGTGCTGAAGGACAGTGCCCAGGTCCTAAATTCAAGCCCCAGGACTGGCAAAAAAAAAAAAAAAAAAAGATTATCTAGTGTGTGTGCTATTGGAGAGACATTGAGTAGTCTGAGAATGGCTTGGAGCCCTGAGCACATTGTAAATAGGAACTGGCAAATCTCAAGGTTGCTAGGAATCCTGAAGGCCAACTTGGATTATACTACTGTTCAACTGAAATTTGAGCTGAATCACAGCACTCTGAAAGGAAGGAGCTCATGGAAAGCATTTTGCTGAAACTATAGACAGACCTCCATCTCCCTTACAAAGCTAGAAACCCAGAGGTGTCCTGTGTTAGATCTCAGAGGCTTTATTGCACATAGATAAGACAAAGCAGTGGCTACTTTTTGCAAAACAAATTAGGTTCAACAGTAGGTTCAAAATTGTGTTTTTCTAAAAAAGAAAAAACTACGATGATTAAATCTAAAGCAGACATTCTTCCTTGTCATTTCTTGACTCTTTGCTTTGTAGAGTTGCTCAGAAAGTTAATCTATCCCCCACACAAGTCCTCACATATGTTTATATTTCAAAAAGTTGCTGAGATGGAAATTATTGGCTTTACAAACCCTGTCTGTCTCTCTATTAAATCATTTGCAGACTGTCAAACAACGTTCACTCTGGAGGGGTCGGAAGGTCCCAGAATTGCATAGCCCCCATTTCCTCCCCTGGAAAGAGCTGTTGAAACATGAAAAAAAGCCATTGAAACAAGTTCTCTGATTATTTTTAAAATAACTGTAGGCATTTTCAGCCATATGTGCAGCTGCATAGGGTATGTACTTCACATTCTGCCCAGGGAGCCAGGTTTATCCAGTGTTCAAGGGAATTATCTGCCTAGTATTTATCCACATTTAGAAATTCTATGAACAGTTTTATATGAGTACACTCTCACATTATCCTTCCATGACCAGTTCGCATCAATAACATAAATTTTCTTTAAAAATAAATCTTTCATGTTTTTTTTTGTTTCTGGTTTCTCAACAACGCCTTGCTGCACAGTCCAGGTTGGCTTCAAATCCATGATTCTCCCATGAAGAAGTAGAAATGCAAGTACCAGGATTGTCTTTGCCTCTCCAGGACAGCAAGAACTAATTTTCTCTGGGTGTTCTCTTTAATGATTATACATGTACAATGACTTGTTCATATTTAGTCTCAACTTTGGTTTCATAGTTTAGACCTTATACTGAAATGCCTAATTACATATACCTAAGGAAGAAAGTTCAAGTCCTAGGAGTAGAAGCTTACTTGATGGGTTACTTTTCTGTTATTAGTGTTTTATAATGCCATATAACTGAGAGTGTTACTTTTTTATATATAAGAAATTATAGCCAGGTGCTGGTGGCTTACACATTTAATCCTAGATGTTCAGGAGGCTGAAATCTGAACATTGTAGTTCAAAGCCAGCCTAGGCAGGAAAATCCATGTGACTCCCATCTCCAACTAACCACTAGAAAACTAGAAGTAGAGCTCAATTTGGTAGAGCACTAGCCTGGAGTGAAAGAGCTCAGGGACAGCACCCAGGCCCTGAATTCAAGTCCCATGACCAACAAAAACAAAACAAAATAAAACAAAAACCAAATAAACAAAAAACACATATAGTAATTTCTCTGAAAGCCAATGAATTTCATAAATAAAACATTGCATTTGGGATGCCATCTCCTTAAGACAATTAAGAAATGTGAAATTAAATCTAAGTATTTGTTAGTCATTCATGCATCATTTAGCATTCATTTCTTTAAATGTTTATTGGCCCATTTTCTCATGGACTTTATATTTACCAACAAAGAGGTATTCCACAAGCAAGTAAATATCCTAGTCAATTGAACATGAGAAGGACTCTCAACAATGCAGACAGGTGGTGATAGAAGAAAAGACAGTGTTGGTTGGTCAAAATGGGAGTCTTCGGAAAAACAGAAACTATATCTATGTCTTTCTGGGCTTGACTTCCTTTACTTAAAATATTATCTTCTAGGTACATCATTTTTTAAAACATATCACTTGCATATTTCCTCTCATATGTGCAAGTTAGATCTAATATATATGTAAACATAAACAGTCATATTCACACGGTATCAGCAGAGGAGAATTCAAGTGGTGCAATGCCTTTGAGCAACTAAACTTATAGACTAAAAAAAAGAACCCTGAGAATCTGGTACTTGAGATGTGTGTGAGGGGGAGGTCATGGGGAGAGGGATCAATAAATGAATACAGGAAGTGAGGAGGGTGCAATAATCACGTTCAATGGATAATTTATAATACTAGGAAAATTGAGGGGATGGTGTGGGTTGGGGGGATGGGGAGAATGACAAAAGAGGTGGGGTTGATAATGATGTATTTATAAACTGATATATTGAATTGTAACCTCCTTGTACAACTATTTAAATATATATATATAAAAGCATGAGAAATAACATATATGGGAAAGCAAGGGAAGGGACTGGCACATACAGGTAGAAGAAGCAGCTAATTCCTGGGGCCTTGAGTTCAGGAAAAAGCTTTACACTTAACTCATTTGTCCACACTTTCACTGCTCCAAGACAGAATTTTGTGGACCATCCACCTTTTCTGTTTCCATTAGACCCTAAGAGCTTATGAAAATGTTTCCACAAGTGGAACCGTTAGCAATTACTGTACATGCATGTTAAAGTAAACAGCCCCTGCTATTGATTACTACAGAGAATGACTTTTTCAAAAAACATTGAGCAGTAATACAAACACATTGTTTACTCATTGAGAAATACTCATAGAGCAGACTGTGGTGAGGCAGCTATCTATCATCTTGTTCTCAGGGCAACTTCTTGCTTGGCCTCTGAAAAACATTAAAAATATTTTAAAAGGATCAAAATATTTTAAAACTACCTGCTGTTACATCTGGCACAAGCAGGCATTCAATTATTCATTGTAGTATGATAGATCTGATAGATATATGCTGATAATAGCCATGGCAGTTAGTGTGATCTTATATACCACATGGGTTTCTGGAATGTTCAGAGTTTCTAACTCAGTGTATTCTCCCAGCAGTCCCATGGAACAGTTCCGTGTTTCTTGATCTTATAGTCTAAAAGCTAGAAACTCAGATGATCATATAACTTATTCAGGATCCCAATGCCAGTATGTGGCAAAGACTGGATTTAGCCCGTAAGGCCTGGTTTGGAGCTTGTGTCCTTAAAGGCTACTTTTCAAATATGCTTTTCCATTTAGAAAAGAATCATGAAAAGCCAAATCTTGTCCATTTCTCAGGTAAGTCTTCCTAAGGCAGTGAATCCTTTGGTTTGAAATCTCCAGCTAAGAAAATATCTTTGTTTCACAGAGAGAACCAGCACATCCTATTTAAATGTGACCTCTGCAGAGATTAAGTCTAGTTTTCAGAAGGAATAAAACAAAAAGACAAATTGGCCATTAAGATATACAGCTTGTTAGTAGAGAGGGTCCGACATGTGTATCAGATAGGGGATTTACACAGCAATTTACTGTCAAACAGATATCAGCATGTAAATTTCCAAGAATCAACTTAGAGTCACTGGAAAATTGTGCCCTCGAGGCCTGGGTATTGTAGAGAGCTCTACAGCAGCTGAATCATAAAGACTTTTATAGATCAATAACCCTCAACCTTGCGGCATTAAAAAACATCTTCATCAACAAAGAATGCTTCGGGGTGTTACAAAAACCCAGGGGGGTTATTAGAACAGGTGTGTTTTGGTATTTATCTATTTTCTTTTCTACAAGATCATTGCTTGCATAGCAATGATCAAATCATGATTTGATGACTTTTATGTTAATTTTCCAGTATGATATGGTAAAATTAGTATACTATCCAAATACAGGCTGCTATCTTTTTCATCTGAAACAAAGCAAAGCTTTATATACTTACTCTTGAGTCATTAGAGGAGGGGTAAGTTACTGTAATATATTTGGTGTGGCATGACACTGTGTTCTAAATTATCTATTTATTTGATTAATTATGTATCTATCTGAGACATAGACTTGCTATGCAGTCCATAGGACCCTGGAATCTATCATGTAGCTCATGTAGCTCAGCCTGGCCTCAGATTTATCATCTTCTATCTTAGACATCTGATGCTGAGATTATAGTGTTGTGCTAACATGCGTGGCTCCAAATTTTATTGTTATTATATCCTTAAGCCTTAATTTGTAATCTGCAAATTTAAAAATACCAGTAACCACTCCATAAACTTCCTGATCTCCAAAACACATATCTTACTGGACTACTGATCTGAAAGAGTACACATAAAAGGATATATTTCACAAACATTTATTTCAAGTACTGTATAGATTATCAAGTTGTCTATCTTTACTGTTTTATGCAACATTAAAGAAATGAGTAAATTTGCATACCTATTTAATGAATAAGTAAAAAATATTAATTTGAATGATAGCAATTGTTATTTATGATCATACAGAATGTTGGGAGAGTATGAACTGGGGATGGTTTTGGCTAAAGATTAAGAAGTTGTATTTAGTAGATTTTTCCTTTTGATTTCTTTTCAAGCAATAAAAAAATCAGATTGAACAAGAGACATATAACTGATGAAACCATGTTAAAGCTAACTGATGGATACATAGAATTGATCTTTTGCATGTATATGAAAACTTTCACAGCAAAGAGTTTTGAAAAACAGTATAATAACATTGTCCAACTTAAAATATGTTCATAGTTTTTGCAGTTCTTTTTACATGTGTTTATGTGTGGCTAAGAAACTTTTAGAACTCCAATTCCCAATTTGCACAGAAATTTTTAAATATTTTATATAATATAATTAAATGGTATTAAAGTATGAATTTCCAAAGACATGATATTTTATTCTTGACCAAGAGACATCTGGCTTTCCACATCACATTAGAATTCTAATTCTATTCACCAGAAAGCAACACTGCAGTTTGGTTGCATTACAAATCTATGTTTTCTAATTTTAATTAAAATGAAGACTCATTAGGGAATATTTAGATCCTAATGATTGATGGCACATTGCTTCCTTATATGTCATCAACACTTCATAATTTTTCCTCTTGTTCATCATCTAAAATGTCATTAAAGTAAATGTTGCCAGTGTTTTACTGGATCTCATATACATAATGGGTGATGTCTTATTAAGATGAGATTTACTATCTAGTTTTATTTTTAATGTACAAGAAATTAAAATCCATTTGTTTTGCTGTTTTAATGTACACAAATGAATGAGGAATTCTCCATTTTATGGACAGGACAATATTTGTTGGTGCTTTATGTCTATTATTTTTCAAGAGAGTATTTTTCTTAGTCACCAACTTGTTACTTCTTTTTCTACTCAGCATTGTTCTTTGATTTTGGCAAGTGTGTGAAGAGCATGTGATTTTGGCTTTTCTCTTAAGCCTTTGGTACGCATATCACCTTTCTTTTGGCATCTTTTTAATGCCAGACTCACAGCTATGTTGGAGTAGCACCTTGGCCCCCAGAGTTGACTTTACCTCTGAACTCCTACTTAGTCCCTGAATCTCTGTTGCCACGCAATCCATTTCTCCTTCGGAAAAAGAAGAATCAGTTGACAGAAGCCAGTGTTCCCATTTGCAGTGAGGTACTCATGATCATTAGTTGTGTAAATAAAAGCATGTCTTCATACAACTCTGAAGAAGTGCCAGAGTGCCAAAACCATATTGTCATGTATAAACTTTAATTTTTACATCACATCAGATAAGTATACCATGCAGCAGAAATCACAACTTGCAGGACTGTTTAAAGCAAAAATCACAAGATTTCAGAGAAATGTCAAGCAGGAGGTGAGTTCCTTTTGAGAGCTGCCTGCCTATATCCCAAGGTGCAAGTGTCAGATACTTCCTTAGAGACATGGAAGAGCTGCTGGAATGCGGCCTCTCTGTACTCAGGTTTCTATTTTGGCTGAGTAACAGGTACTAACTAGCTCACAAAGCAAAGTAGATGGTTCCTTTATATTCAGTTGCTTTTGTCTATAGAGCTTCTGATATATCATTAGAATCTGTATTATTTGACAGAGATAGACTTTATCATTGCCTTTGAACAGTGTCTGCTATATAAGAAGAAAATTTGAAAACAGAGAGAGAGAGAGGGAGAGAGAGAGAGAGAGAGAGACAGAGAGAGACAGAGAGAGAGAGAGAGAGAGAGAGACAGAGAGAGAGAGAGAGAGAGAGAGAGAGAGAGAAAGAGAGGGAGGGAGGGAGGGAGGGAGGGAGGGAGGGAGAGAGAGAGAGAGAGAGAGAGAGAGAGAGAGAGAGAGAGAGAGAGAGAGAGAGAGAGAGAGAGAGAGAGAGAGAGAGAGAGAGAGAAATTTACCAGTAAACAAGAACATAAGGGCAAAAGCTGACTGGTAAAACACAATTCTCCAGTTCCCTTAGGAAATGAGAGGAAAGGCATACTTTAGAAATAGGGTTTAAGTAATACATTCCTCCTTTTCCATGTTTGTACCATATGTGTGTACATATGTATGTACATTCGTAGTATGTATGTATGTGTGCGTTTGTATGCATGTATGCATATAGTTGTGTGTTATTGCTGGTCATGGGGATTGAAGTCAGAGCCTGGGCACTGTCCCTGAGTTTTTGTTTTTGTTTATTGTTTTGGCTCAAGGCTAGTACTCTATTACTTGAGCCACAGCTTGACTTTCAGCTTATTTTTTGGTACTTAATTGGAAATTAGAGTCTTTCAGACAGTCATGCCCAGGCTAGCTTTGAACTTGAAATCCTCAGATGTCAGCATTCTGAGAAGTTAGGGTTATAGGAATGAGTCACCATCACCTGAATCAAATAGTTTTTTTGTTGTTGTTGTTTTGTTTTGTTTTTGCCAGTCCAAGGTTTGAGTCAGGGCCTGAGCACTGTCCTTGGGCTTTCTCAAGGCTAGAGCTCTACCCCTTGAGTCTCAGCACCACTTCCGGCTTTTTTCTATGTATATGATACAGAGGAATTGAACCCTGGTCTTCGTGCATGCTAGGCAAGCTCTCTACCACTAGGGCAAACTCCTGGCCCCCAAATGTATTTTTTAAATGTAGCTAGATCAAAATTTCACTTTTAATTATTTAAAAAATTGTATCTGAAAAGTAAAGTTGTATTTTAAAAAATCCTCAGTACTGGGCCAGGAGTTTGGCCTAGTGGTAGAGAACTTGCCTAGCATTCACGAAGACCCAGGTTCAATTCCTCGGTACCACATACATAGAAAAAAACTGGAAGTGATGCTGAGGCTCAAATGGTGGAGCTCTAGCCTTGAGAAAGCCCAAGGATAGTGCTCAAGCCCTAAACTCAAGCCCAGGACTGGCAAAAAAACCCCAGAATCCCCAGTACTTTCTAGGCTTAAATTCCATTTCACTGTAAATAGTCTTCTCATAAACTGAAAGCTTTACTATCCCCAAAATTTGACCTGGAAATCAATATAAAAATGAGCATAAATGTGTGATAAAATATGCTCAGTAAGTCCCTACCCTTACTGGGTTAGATGCCTGTCAACGGTTAAAATACCAATCTCTGAAGTTGACTTTAATTTTGTACTGTGTATTGTCATTAATATGAAAAGAAAAAAAATGGAGGGAGGTAGGAAAGTCTCCTTGCAGACAAATTGAGTTCCTTGGGGCAAAACCTGAGGAGAGAGACCAATTTAGTCAGGGGAAATTATAATCCAGCAATCATGATGATTGATCCTGTGCAAGCAAAGGCACATGGAAACAATTTAAATGTTGTCCATGAAACTGCTGCTTTCAGACCTAATGGCATTTTATTTATCAGACTCACTGCTGTCATAGCCACCATCCAGCTCTGTCATTCTAAGAAATAGTCAGTGGTCTGGCCCATTCTTCTTTGGGATTAAAGGTGGGAAATGTAGAGGAAGGGGAAGGCAGTAGGTAAACACCTCTATCTCTGTTTCTCCAACTGTGAGATGCTTCTGTTGGTTGTCTTATTGTCAGCACTTTGTTGATAAGCTGGTGTGGTGGGGCCACTGTATTTACTTTAATATTCTACCCCACTACATTTTCTTTTTCTTTGGTTAACTCCCATCATACATCTTGGGCAAAGGAACCCATTTTGTGGGCTGTCTTTACAAAGCTTAAAATTTGTTACATATGCACAAATTTTGCATAGAAATGCTATCTCAGTTTTGGAGATTCTTAAAGTCCCTTACATGTATGGAGGAAAAGTAAAATTTTCGTGAAGTTGTGATATTTTCAAGAAAATTCTTATTGTTTTTTTCTCTTTCATTTATGGTACCTTCCATGTTGATATATATATATATATATATACATATATAGTATATATGTGTGTGTATATATATATACATATATAGTATATATGTGTGTGTGTGTATATATATATATATATATATATATATATATATACTTGTTAATTGGAGATGAGTTTTACAGACTTGTCTGTTTGGATTGATTTCAGATCTCAGGGCTAAATCTTAGCTTCCCAAGTAGCTAGGAGTACAGGTGTGAGCCACCTGTGTCCAACTTATATTCGACATTTTTTGTTTCCTTTTGTATTTAAAGTAAATGGCTCATTGATAATCAAAGGGGATCCACTGACTTTTGCTAAGGCTATAGTGAGTAGACTGGATTTGGTAGTTAAATTAAGATTTTCTTCTTCTTTTTTTTTCTTTATAGATCTCAAACCCTTCAGTGTCTCTAAATTGCTGGGTGTAGGGGAGTTAGGTAAGGAAATGCACATAGGCTCATTTAATTGTGTTTGTATGTTGTCTCAGGTTTTCATTTTAGATTGTCCCTTAAAAGTTATATAGATTTTTCTGTACTCTACAGTTTTTTAAGTGTTAATGAGAAAAACTTCTAAGACTTGGGTCTTTCTGTTAGAAAAAAATGTGAAAAATATTGGAAACGTTTCCCAGTCATTTAGTTTACTATGCCTCAACTTTACTTTTTTCTCCCTTTCTTGGGGAGTCAGGAGTCATATCCAGTTTTAGTAGTTCATCTTTTTTCTGACTGCAGAAATATTTTTTTAGAATTCTGGGTATTTTAGGATTTGAAATGTGGGATAATTTTTGAATACTCCATACCTCCACCATATTTTTTGTTTTTGTTTTATTTTGGGCCCCATTTCCTTCCCCCTAGCCCCTCCAATCATCTTGTTTTCCTCTTTTCCTTTCCTATTTCAAATAAAAAATAAACATATATACAATATACCAGGTAACAAAGTCAGATACAGTAACAATATGAGATTAGCCAAAGGACAAAAAAAGAGAAGAGAAATAACATTGTACATTAAGAACAACAATCACAAGATAAAGCTCTTGTTTCCATATACTAGAGATCCTTTCATTTAGTATCATCCTATATGACCTTATGTACCTAGGTTTTGAGCTATTGTAAATGTTTTTTTTGTTTATTTAAACACAACTATCTTTGGGTAAAAATGGAGTGGTATAAAGACAACTGATGAAGAAGAATTAAATAATGTTTTTTGAGCCTAACAGAGGGTTTCTTGGTTGTGTAAGATCAGCTATCAGGCAAACATTTTTAAATTTTGTCCTTGACAAGGATTCTTTCCAGGACACCATGAGGAATGTGAGGTTTGGCCTCCTTTTCCTCATCAGAGTTGGCTGAAAGGAGGACTTGATGTCTTTTAGGTCTAGACGTTTCACAAAGAATCCTAATCTTTGTCAGAGTTTACCACTAAAACAGCATTTATGAGCTTTTCACGACATGTGGCCACAGTCAGAGCAGCCTCTTCTCTTGTGCCAATGCCCAGACCTTCCATAACCCTTCATTCCCTCAGGCTCAACATTCTCCCAAACTACTGGATTCCTTTAGAAGTATGTGGAGAACACTGTTTCATGTTATCCCTACCTCATGCAGAGCCCTACGTCCATATCCAACACCAGCTCTTATCCATCTCCTCTTGTCTACAAAATCTCTGTTTTAGCATACAGACACATTTTGCTTAATTTCCAGAATGATCCTCAATTTGTTCCTATGTCCACATACAATCTCACTATTTTTTCTATCTTTTTCTCTCTCCTTTATTGATCTGTCTTTTTTTAGGGCATGCCTGCCTGCCTGCCTTCCTTCCTTCCTTCCTTCCTTCCTTCCTTCCTTCCTTCCTTCCTTCCTTCCTTCCTTCCTTCCTTCCTTCCTTCCTTCCTTTCTGCCTGCCTGCCTGCCTTTCTCTTCTCCTATCTTCCTTCCAGCTTAATAATGGCTTATACTCCATCTTATTTCTTACTATCTTGGACATTTACTTCCACGAGTTCTTATTCATCAAGGCAATTGTTATTTTTTTAAAGGCAGGTCTTGACTGGTGGCTTTCTGGTTGTAGACTAGGACTCTTCAAGAGCTCCTCAGGTACATGAAAGTCCACCTAAGGTCACTTCACTGTTCTATCTACATAGAATGAAACCTCCAGCATATGTTCACTTGTGTTGCTTTCTTATTGTTTGTTTCTCCAAAAATAGTTTAAGTTCCCTGGAGCAGAGTCTATGTTTGTAGTGCATGAAGAAGAGGGAAAAGTCACTGGGCTGGTGGCTAGATGACTTGGCTTCTCTTGAAGGTTGCAGCTGTGAGAACAGACATGGACCCCCTCCCCCCCAACTTCAGTCTGCTATAAGTGAGTGTGGGAATGGCTGATATGATGAGCAAGTTCTCCTCTATTCCTAAAGCCTGAAGTGAGTAAAGTTACAGAAGGGGCAAGACATTTAAATGACTCTATCATCAGCTTTGTAGTTTGAAGCAAAGAAGAACTTCTTCAAGGCTCAGTTTCAACTGGGGGTGAAATACATATAGCTTCTGAGGTTGCTATGGAAATAACAACCAGGAAGTACCTGGCATGGCACATCATGAAGTATGGAGGGAAGGTCTCACACATTGCTTCCCCATGTCCTAATCCTTCCTCCGTTCCTGAGTCTAGCGAAAGAGGCTGAGTATGACTTCCTGGGTTCTCGCTTTATTTTAAGAGACTGTGGTCCACCAGAGAAAAGGGAAACAACCAGAAATGAACACCAAGAGCCAAGCCATCAATTCCATTTGACATTGCATTTTTTGTTTTACAAAATTGGAATGCTTTAAGACCTTTTTCTTAAGTCAAATAAGTATTTTATTAAGACATAATTAAGAGTTACAGTTATATAAGTTATATAAAGAGTACATTTCTTTTTGAACAATGTCATCCCCTCACTCTTTCCCAGTTTTTTTCTCCCATCCCCCCCACAAGTTGTATAGTTCATTTTCAACATAGTGTCCAGTGAATACCATTTCAGCATTTGTTCACCTTTTGTCCCTGTATTTCTGTTCCTCCTCTCCCACTTCCAAAGACATACAGATAAAAAACAAAACAAAAAAAGAAAGGAAAACAATGAGAGGTTGTCTTTTCTTCTGAATGTCATCTGGAAGCTGAAACTTCTCTCATTAATTTTTTATTAAAGAATTTATTAACATTGATTTTATATCATATTTCAAATGATGTATTTAACAAGTATTCAAGAAGGGAATTTCTATATATAGTCACTGGCACTTAGATTTTAGAACATAATCAAAATTTGGCTGAGGGTTTGTATGCCATAGATACATATTAATCTATGTAATAAAACATTATGTCTATAGAGTCATAGATTTTTATGTCTATGTAGTTGTGTTTATATTTCCAGTATCATGTCCATAGCATTGGGCATGCAAGTATTGAGTCCTTGCTCTTGTACTGTTTGGAACTAATAGCCACATATTAAGGATATCATATGCCTTTTGTTCCTTTGGTCTTGACTTGTCTCACTCATCATGATTCACTCTAGATTCGTTCACTTCCTTGCAAATGCCATTATTTTATCTTGTCTGTTGGCTATGTAGAATTCCATTGTGTATATATATATATATATATATATATATATATATATATACCACATTTTCTGTTTCCATTCATCTGCATTAGAGCATCTGGATTGTTTCCATTGCCTGGCTATTGTGAATAGTGCAGAGATGAACATAGCTGAGCAGGTGTCCTTATCATATCTTGGGTTATGATGTTCAGGATAGATGCCCAGGAGTGATATGGTGGGATCATAGGGAAGGTTTTTTTTTAAATGTATGTATAATGATAGAAATTGAAGTCAGTGATGAAGAATTTTTTCCTTTCTAAAATATGTTTTAATTAGAGAATTGTTCTATAACACTCACAAGTGAAACAACAGTGGCATTCGGTTTTGATTAGGACTTCAGCTAAGTAAATGACTGAAGGCATCTAAAGTTTATACTCGCTCACTAATTAATTAATTATTTCATTATTTAGCAATTGAATTGTGCCATGGAATGCTTGCTGTACTAATGACTACAAAGGAAAGTTCGAGAAACATTTATAAACAAACCAAAATCAAAGATAGCGTTATATAGTTTGGCCCATGCATAGAGGATTAAGCTTTAAGTAATTCCTTGATTATTCCCATGGAATGGTGGTATGGAATGGCATTGCTTTGGCTTTATTTCATCCAACCCAAAAGGAGAAAACAAAGTTTAGTTGTAGGCAGATAGTTGTTCTTTTCTTCTTATTATTTTTAGCTATAGAGTAAGTTTTTATCTTTCCTTTTAACCTATGTGGATTGGGTGATTAAATTGGAGTTATTTTTGTCCTTAAACATTATGTATTGTGCCTATAAAGAGAAATATAATATTAAATGAACTTGCATTAAAATTAATTCCACATTGTTATTTTAGAGAGTTTAGATTTTATTTGTTTATTTTTATATTTTTAAATACTAAGAGGTTCCAATTTAACACATGAGTTTATGAGTTCAGTGCATCCTGATAGTCAAATGCACACATGTGAAAATAGAAGCAGGTAACTTGAAGGGGTGAGTGGGATTGAGACAGGAAGAGAATAACATTGATCAAGATGTATTGGAACTTGAGTTTTAAGAGAAATACAATTGATTATGGGAATAGAATCGATATCTGGCTGCTGTGGTATATGCCAATTCATTGAGCTAGAACAAGAAATATAAGTAAAGAAATAGAGTTTAGCAGTAGAAACTCAGAGCTGAGAGCCGGTGGCTCACACCTGTAATCCTAGCTACTCAAGAGGCTGAGATCTTAGGATCACAGTTGAAGCCAGATAGGGAAGGACAGTCCCTGAGACCCTTATCTCCAATTATTCCTCAAAATTCTGAAGTGGGAATTCATTTGTATTTGGTTATTTGAAACTTGATAGGGAAGGGGGGAAAAACCAAGATGGGGGGGCGGTGGGGGGGGGTAAAGGGTACCAAGACATGTGAAAGGGTATCAATGTATGTGAATTAATGCACCTTCTATATGGCAAATATCATGTAACCCTTTTATTAATTACAATAAAATATATATATATATATATATATATAAAATTCTGAAGTGGTGCTGTGGCTCAAATGAATAGAGTGGTACCTTTTTGCAAAACCTCTCTAGAATAGTGTCCAGCCCCCGAATTAAAGTTGTAGGACTGGCACCACACACACACACACACACACACACACACACCTTAAGATAATAAAAAAAAAAATCAGGTGTCAGGGTATGCTGTTGTAGTCCCAGTTACTCAGTAAGCTGAGGCAGAAAGATGTCCTATGGTCAGAAGTTTTCAGGCCAGACTGGAGAGCATAGTGGTCCCTTGTCTTGAGCCCCTTCGGATGATTAGATGATGTTCTACTAATCAAGTGTTGTTGACTGATGACAGCAACCTGTATCTGCTCTCCTCCTGATCCTGCCCAGCAGGTGAAGCAAAATAAGAATCCGTGATTCTTGATTTGGATGACAAACCGACAAACCCCAACGCCAGTGCCAGTGCATTCATGTGATTTAGGCAGCAGGACCTTTGTCCTCATGCTCGAGGTAGCCTAAAGAGGCTATCCCCACTTCTACTTTATATCCACTGGTTTTGCTGCTGTAAAAATTCTGATGACTACATCTAAATCGGAAAATAATAGAAGTTTCTTTGGGATGACATGTTAACGATTTCTACAAGCTATCCTGGGGTTTTCTGTGAATAAGAAAGTGTACCTGTGGAAATAGAAGAGTCTGTCTGTCTGGCACTGTTAATCTGTGAGCCTGTGACTACATAGAAATTGTGAAGACATCTCAGACAGGAAACAATTCCTTCACTGAGTATCAGGGAAAATGTTCATGACCCCAGAACAACACTTTCCTTTTTTATGAGAGAATACTTCTCTGTTGACTACAACTTTAATTAAACTCTATTAAGTTTAATTTAATTTAAGCTATTTAAATAGTTCAAATGCTATTAAACTCAAAGAACACATTTTTTAAAGGTATTTAGTTTCTGGGCATTTTTCCTCAATCTCACACAGCCTTAATTATGATCCACTTATTGTTAAGTATATCATAAAATAAAATATAATATATAAATTTCATTAATCTTCATGAAAGTAAACTTGAGGCAAAGCCATAAACTAATCAAAATCAGAGGTATAATAAAAATGCAAACTCCATAAAACATCTTCAAACACTTGGATCTCATGGCTGGTGAAAAGATTTTATTGCTTTCTTCTATTATTTCCATGGAAATGAGAATAGGCACTTTCATGCACAGTGCATTATTATGTAATATTCCCATCCTATTATATGATTTCCTTTGTCTTTCCCCCTCTGCTCTATTTGAATGTCTTTTCCCAAAAGTAGAGCTTCTCTGTATCTCTAATAATTTTCAGAAGCCTGCCAAGTTATATATTTTCCTCTCATAATTACTTGTATAATTACAGAGCTCTGGCACATATTAGTAACTAGGGAAACAGGGCTATTTAATTATACTCTAATGAACATTTGCAATTATATAATTTTTAAAATCCATAGAAAATTAAGAGAAGTCTTCCCATCCAGCAGACTATCAGCAGAGAGAGGTGCCTCTCTTCAATGCTGAGAAGCACTTGTAACTCACAGAAATGCACCTACCATGTGCAAGGCACTTTCATGGATATTACCTGGAATACAACATTGAAATCAGACTTTAGTCTTGTATGTAAAGTGCTGACATTCAAGTAGAGAACGTAATAAGTCTACATGGAACAAGGGAGTGATTGATTCTAGTATACCAACTGGAAACAACTGCAAACTCATCAGGGATTCATTCTGTACCATGCCTCTTTGACCAGGGTCCCTTAGTCTGTGTGTCTGAGTTTGAATCTCCCTGGTCAGTTACTTTTCATCGACAGTTTATCAAAATCCTGGGAAGTGAATTTGTCCCTTCTCAGAGATTTTAAGTGTCCAGTTTCTAGTCCCAATTAATCCCCATCTCTGGGTCCAGCCAAAGAATGCAGACTTCTTGGGTACCGGTGCCAGCCCAGCTTCAGTGTTCATTCCTGCAGCCAGGGAAGCCAGACACATAAGTGGTGGAGATGGGTCAGCCACAGATCTTGGAAAGGGCCCATTAGGACTTAGAAGGCTACTGAGACCGGAGTAATCAACAACCTTTTCAAATGTGGAAGTCTTGACTTTCATTTATCTGAAAGAAGGTGCGTTGTTAGACTCTATTGTTGGACTTAAAATGAACCATATTCAAAATAGTGGTATAGTTTCCTATTTTATTAATTCTACCTTGTTTAACAGCAGTAAGACTTCTGCATATAAGACATATTATTTATTGTGTGAAGGGGGCTTGGTGTGTTTGTAGCTTTATGCATGGGTTTCCAGGGAAGTGTGTTTCATGGAGTTTGTACCCTATGATAATAAAAGTATAACTAGAGACATGTGATAAGCACAGTATCTCATCTGATCCTCAGAACTAATGTACAGGGTTTTTACCATGATAGCCTTGGTTTATATGTGAAAAACTGGCTAATCAGTAACTCACCCCATTCACAGAGCTAGAGGTCATAAAGCCAGGCTTTGACACTGAGCTGTTTCATGTGAAACAGTCCAGTTTTATGACTAAGCAATGAAATTGCTCAGACTTCAGGGAGGTGGTTTGTGAATAAAGGTGAGAAAGTCTAATGGGGTTGATTGAAGAGCTGCACTCGGAATTCTCAGCCACCTGCTCTATGCTAGTATATTGATGTGTCAGTCATTCTCTCAAACTTGCAGGAACTTGAAAGTGAAGGCATGAAATACAAAAGTGAATCTCATTTCAGTTTTCTGTAACAGCTACTGAGCTAATATAACATTCAACTTTAAGTTGATTTCCTTCATCAATACAATTGTTTCTTTGTGCCTTCATGATATACAATTGGGGTATGATAACTGCCCAAGTTATCTGAATACATTTGATGGTTTTACCTTCTAATCAAAGCAAGGGAAGTCTGTAATTATTAATCTGGAGCCCCCAAGCAAAAGCAAAGAGATTGACAAGTTTCAGTTTATTACGAAACATAGGATGTGGCTAGGATAGCAGAGATAAGAAACAAATTTTACTGGAGCTAAGAGGAAGGAGGCAAGTCTTTATTATATTGGGTTAGAGAATTTGTATATAATTAAGCTGGTATGCTTCCAGAACCTTGGCAAATAGTTGAGCTTCAAGGACTAGAGTTGATAACAGTAGTGTGGTCCTTGAGGATAATTTTTTTTTTGTTTTTTAAATCACCTATAGTAGGAAATATGGGAGAGAAAAAAATCATCTCTTTTTTATTTCAGAGAAATGTTTCTTTCTTTCTTTTTTCATATATTTTTATTGTAATTAATAGAAGGGTTACATTCTATTCACCAGATAGAAGGTGCATTACTTCACACTGATTCCCTTTCTAATGTCTTGATCCCCATTTCCCTCCCCCCACCCCAACCCCTCATCTCGTTTTCCCCCTTCCCTATCCTATAATAACCAAATAAGCATATATGCAATATATCAGATAACAAGGTAAAATGCTGTACCAATATGAGATAACCAAGGGACAGCAAAAGAGATGAGAGATAACATAGTACATTAAAGACAACAATCACTCATTATATGCCTTTTGTTTCTATATCCTGGAGGTCCTTTCATTTAGCATCATACTATATGGCCTTATGTATCTAGGTTTTGCTCTATTGTGAATCTCTGCTAGGAGAGCCCAAGGTTTCTAGTGTTTATGACAAATGAGGGAAACTATTGAGCCTATGTTCCTTTGAGTCTGGCTTACTTCACTTAATATGATTTTTTCTAAGTCTTTCCATTTCCTTACAAATGGGGTGATGTCATTCTTTCTGATGGCAGCATAGAATTTCATTGTGTATAAATACCACATCTTGTTGATCCGCTCATCAACTGAAGGACATCTGGGTTGATTCCATATCTTTGCTATGGTAAATAGTGCTGCAATGAACATTGTTGTGCTTGTGGATTTTAGTATGTCCTTGTTTCTGGACAAGTAGTGGAATTGCTGGGTCATAGGGGAGTTCTATGTTTAGTCTTTTGAGGAACTGCCATACTTCTTTCCATAGTGGTTGAATGAGTTTGCCCTCCCACCAACAGTGTAGTAGTGTTCCCTCTTGGCCCCATTCCTGTCAGCATCTGTTGTTAGTGGATTTCTTGATCCTGGCCATTCTAACTGGAGTGAGGTGGAATCTTAGAGTTGTTTTGATTTGTATTTCTTTTATGGCTAGAGATGTCAAGCATTTTTTTCATGTGTTTATAGGCCATTCTTATTTCTTCTTCAGAGAAGACTCTCTAAGTCTTTGGCACATCTTTTAGTGGGATGGTTGTTACTTTGGAGATTAGCTTTGGGGTGATTACCTTTTTTGAGCTATTGATATATTTTAGATATGAGGCCTTTGTCTGTTGTATGGTTAGTGAAGATCTTCTCCCACTCTGTAGGCTTTGTAGTTAATTTGCTAGCTATGTCCTTTGCCATACAGAAGCTCTGCAGTTTAATGCAGTCCCACTTATCCAGACTTTCTCTGATTTGTTCTGTTTCTTGGTCCTTATTAAGAAAAAAAATCATCTTTTAATGTGAACATCTCTGCAACAGACAAATCTGAGATTTTCCTGGGCAACTCCCTATCCTTCCCTGTCTCCACTGTACTCTTTCCCTCCTCCCTCTTTCCTTACCTTATCTCCCTCTATCCTTTCTTTCCTCTCCCTCCTCCCCCTTCCTCTCCTACTCCCTCTCCCTTTCCTCCACCTTCCTACCTTCTCCCTTTGTATTTGTCTTTGCTTTTGCTTCAATGTTTTTTTTTTTTCTCTAGTGCACACATGGAGAATCACTGGACTTGAATTCAGCCGTTACAGATAGTTAAATTCTGAAAGTGAACAATGCATGAGCTGTGGTGCTGTTTACTGGACTAAATGATTTGTTTTGTTTCCGAACTTTCAAAACCTTTAATGTATTTCATAGGATGTCACCTGATGTGGAAACCTCTTTGCAAAATAAAACTAGAGGACAAGTGCTAAACCCATGTCTGCCACTGAAATGAAGTGTGTCATGTTCCTAGAATATTTTCTTTAGTAATAGAAAGCACAATCGCTGCTAATTTATACTATGAAATAGATTTAAGCTGTTGATTTGAAACAGTGTTGCTCGGTGCTTCAATCTTATTCTTGATGGGGGATGAAATAGTAGGCCTAGAAGAAAGGTCCTGGGAAAGGACTATTTTTATGTTTGTTAATGTGGGAGATCTCCCAGCAGCAGCAACATTAGGACTGATGTCACATCCCAGACATCACTGTGTGGAAGTAATGGCAGGTGCCTGTAGCAGAGCCCTCAGCCCATGGAGAAACTGAGAACCTTCACAGATCATCCTTTGAGCTCCACCGCTTTGATGGCATCAACACTGACCTCAATGTCAAGCGATGTACATTCTTGGTATGGCTCTGTCTGTGTATACCCATATGTCCTGGGGAAAGCTACTTAATGTCTGCTCTGGTTTCTTGTTTGAATACCTGACTCTTCCTGCTTTTTGGGGATGTTGGGAAATGAATCAAGGGAAGCTATGAAAGAATGCTTTGTATGCCCATGAAGAGGTGCTGCGTTGTTCTTCAGGATTACGATGAATTCATCCAGAATAAGGACTACAAACTACCCCAGACAATAAATAGATTCGAAGAAAGTGTACTGCACAAGGTGAATCTCTGCATGGGTTGCTATTAGCACCAAACCATCTCAGTTCCTTGTTCCAAAAGTTAATCAGTAATTTTATGTGATTGTACATTTGTCCCTGTATTTTTTTTGAATGCTTGAAGATAAAAAATAAAATTATTTGAGGACAAGTAGATGCCAGGTTGGGCTTTTTGTGATTAATTACAGTATTTTACAGACGATAACTACCACAACTAGCACCCAAATAACTGACTAAATAACAGGACTGCAACCAAGTGCCGCCTGATGCTGGGCTGTTGAGCTTACACTTCACATCCATAAACAGCCAACCACAAAACACGAGTCTGCTGGAGAACTGTATTGTCTTGTGGCAAATCTTTGATATGCAGCTAATCACTGTACTTCTCTCATGTAATTTCTAAGTTAGCAACTCAGAGAAAATAAATATATGAAGAGTCAAAGACTTCACAATAAAGACCATGCCACATAAGGTTGTAGTGATTAAATTTATGTTTCACAATGATTAAGTGCCCAGGTCAGAAATGCCAACAAGTTCATCAGGAGGCACAAAAATGGTGGTGTACATTTTTTTTCACTGAATGAAGCAGACTTACTGCAACCAAAAGGCAGAAGAGATCAAACTGTTATCAAGAGACTAAATAGAAACTAATGTTTGAGGTAGTCAACAATAATTTTATTGGACAGTTTGGAGACTTTCCCTGAAGTTGCTTGTGATTGACAGAGTGGCTCTCTATTCTGTGGGGTTCTTCCCGCATCTGTTCCATTAAGGAGTTAAGAGAAAAATGATGATCTGAGGCCTGTTTTGTGATTTAGCCTCATCTGCTCCAGGCTGCAGGAAGCCTAACTACCTAAACCTCTATGGCAGGCATCCTCAAATTTGCTTCTCCCTGGAATAGTCTCTTTTCCTATCTTGCGAATTGCTTCATTGCTTCTTCTCTGAAGATCTCCATAAATGCACTGTCTCCATCTCTGCCGTCTCTGCTTCACCACATGGGGAGTCTTGTTATCCACTCTTTCCTCCACCTTCATACATTTGTCTTTATTTTTACTCTGTATTGACCTTTTGAAACTTGTCTGGTCTCCTTTGTAATGCTAGAGATCACTGGGCTGGAATGGTTTACTTTTATTTTATTGGTTATAGGGCTTGAACTCAGGGCCTGGGTGCTGTTTCTAAGCTCTTTGGCTCAAGGGTGGCACTTTACTACTTGAGCCACAGCATCACTTTCAGTTTCTGAGTGGTTAATTGGAGATAAGAGGCTCCTGGGAACTTTTCTGCCTGGACCAGTTTCAAAGCACGGTCCTCAGATCTGTTTCCTGAAGATGGATTTTTGCTTTCAAGGAAGCCTTCTTCCTTGATCATCACGATGATCATTCAGCATCTTTCCCTCAGCTCTTCTTGGCTCAATGTCACTTCGCAGCAGATATCACTGCTTCCATCCACCTTCAGTGTGACCTCCTGGCCTAGCTTGACTTATAATTTATATCATCCTAATTCTACCTTGGGTTTACTTACCCAGAAATCCCAGTAGCCCTGGGCTAGTGGTGAAACATAGTCAAGGTAGTTATACATACATACATGCACATGTATGATTCTAGGCAGTTATACGAACACACACATATATGTGTATATATACATATGCATGGACACACACATATGATTCGTGTGGGGTGTTTAGTTTCCCATCTTCTATAATTGACAAGAGCCTAAAGGACCGGTCTCTGTGTTCTTTGTCACCTGCCATATTTCCTAGTACTTAGAAGCTACTTAATTACTTACAGAAAACTGAAAATTCGCAAGAGTGGCACATTTAGGACATTGTGTTTCTCTCAGCATGTATTCACCACGAGAGGCAATTTTATTCTCCAGCCACCAAAGTGGGTTTATTTATAAGAGAGCCAGACCAAAGCATATGAATACAATCATGTGACCATTTCTCAGGAACGAGTCTACCCCAAAACACCAAGATGGATAATGTCACCAAACAATGCAATCTTAGGGGACTTCTGTTGTGTATGCAGTAGGGAAAAAAATCTCGGTTGGGTCATGAAAGGCCTTACGTTGTTCAGAATGAAGACTTCATCCTCCTCTCCTCTCTGGTCTCTACCAGTACAAGAGTGTTGGGAAGTTCTGTGAAACCTACGTTGACCACTGAGTCTGAAGGGATGTGACTTTCTCATTTTATATGGCTGCTTATTTGTCATCTGTCACTGTCTGGAGTGGTAACTGTTGATCTGAACTCTGGCCTCTAATGCTCCTTCTGCAGAGAGAGGAGAGCCTGGTTTCTAGATGCAGATTCCTTGCTGTGACGGAGACTCCAAATACAGGGTAGCCAGTTGGGTCACTGTCCACGTCCAGCACGAGGTCTTCGGCACAGAGGATGCCTATATGCATTGCTTGAAAGAGTAAAGGATGCTTTCTGGAGTTCTCTTTCTCTGGAAGCTTTGTCACAGAGCATGACTGCCCACTGGAAAGCCACTATTGTAGACAGCAGATGTGGAGCCTACCTTACACGCACTGCATGTAGCTGGTGAATTATATCCAGTGCTTCTAGCTGCTCTTCCTCAACCAATCTTTATGGTCAGTGTTCTCAGCATTGGATTTCTCTAATGCTTTGAATTTCTGGTCAAATTCTAGTTTTCTGGTTCAAATTCTGTCTTCTCTTGTTTTCTTCAGTGCAAGGTGGCTGGCCCATAAACATTTCTTGTGTGTTGTCATTTCGTGATAACCCCCAACATTTAGTTTCTCATTGGCCCATATATTTTGACTGAGTGGAGGGAGCCTCAAATTTCCATGCCTCAGTGCTGCTTCTGGTGTACATGCCTTGGCTGCGTACAGTGGGGCTCTGAGGAGAGCATGGAGCTAGCAAGGGCTGGGGTTCAAACCCCTGCATACTTCCCTGACATACTTGCAGATCATTCGTGAGTTTTGCAGGAGGTCATTTATGTAGGAACCCATATCCGTAATATCAATATGTGAATTTTAATGGAGGGAACATTTAAATGAATAATAAATCCAAACCAGCTCTGTGTCCTGATTATCATCTCAGGTTGAAGGAAGGTTTTAGATGTAGGGCAAGCTCATCTTTCACACTGTGGACAAAATTCTCGACGTTCAATTTCCTTCTCTCTTTTCCCTCCAACTCTTCTCCAGAAGTAAGCCATGACATGCTATGTTGTATTGTCTGTTTTGATATAAATTTAGATCGCCGCTTTCTAAGTTTACTAAAGCTTCCCTATCCCCACCCCTGTAAAGTGTACGTTGTTAGCCTTGGGGTTCAGGCTGAATTCCAACTTGAGCTATTAATTACATTTCAGTGCTCAGCCTTTTGTGCAATTTTACATGGTATAGGTTCATTCTTTGTCCTCCACAGCAAGTAACTGCTGATGGGGAAGAAGTTATTGCTGCCTCTCCAAAGGAGAGGAAGTTCAGGCCAGAAGAGAAGGTTTCCGCCCCTTTGAGGGAGCTGCTTGCAAAGTGATCTGAGACAAAAGGCATCCCTGAGAATTTGAAGCTTTTTTTCTACAGAGGCCTTCAAGCCATCCATCACTTTTCTTTTGAACCACTGGCTTAACCCAGAACAAAATGGGCCAGGATTGTGTTTTCTTGAGGAAATGTTGCCTAAAAAGTGATGGCTTCCTTTGAAGCCCGTCAAAGGGATGTTTTATTTTGTTTTTGTTTTTCTGAAATCCCTGCAGTTTGCCTGGCCTCCTTTCAGATCTCACACCACAGCCTGACTGCATGCCTGGGACCTAAGGGACTGCTTTCACAGTTAACAAAAGACAACACACAGATGCAGATAATGCTAATCGAAGAGGTGAAAGGAATGAAAGGGGCTTTTCTTTTTTCAGTTTAACTTCAAATAGCAAAAGCAAGTCATATGCTTCAGAAAGTGTCTGGGATAACACTACACCCAGATTCACTTCTGTGTGACATGACCTGACAAGTCAAATTCAGGAGGCCTATCACACTCGGCGAGGTGCTTTGCAGAGGTGTATAGAATAACCCTTTCTAGATGCATTTTGTTTTGCTTGGCCCAGATAGGGGTGCTTGATGGAATGATAATTGGAGGTTGATGAAAAACATCCATCATCGTTGTGTTGTGACTTGAGTTGTGTTTATTTAACGTGAAACTTTGAGTTGTGCAATAAACCATCCAGATTGGGAAACAGTGATTGTCTAAAAAATTTCATTCTTTTACTCCTTAGGCAGGGGTGAATCATTCCTTCTATCAATCTGGTTTATTGAAAAATTCTTGGATTGCTCACACAGCTCTGAAGCTTTTGCTATGTAAGGAAAAGGATTCTTTACCACGATGAGGTTGATCTATGACTTCTGGTTCTTGATGTTGCCATGTGACTCACTATTTTGCTCTCCAGGCAAAGCTTTATTTATGTTTACATTTTCTGAAATAGAATCTATGTGGTTTGGGGTTCAACTTCATTGTGTACATTTCTTCAAAGCAATGACCCATCTCACAATCTCATATCTCTGCTTGCCCACAGAGGGGCTTGCACTCAACCTCTCTCAAATTTAGTCACTAAGTAGGAGACACATTTTCTCCTTCTCTCCCTGGTCTTTGACAGAGGAGAGGAATGGGGAGCAAGAACAAATCGTCTCACTCCTGTTTTACCCATCACCACTTTGCTAAGATTTTCTCCCTACGATCATACTCACTGTAAACCACTATGCTTGTAAATTCTTTCCTGACTCTCTACCCCATCTTTCCTCCTTTTTCATCACCTAGGAGACCTTGTTTCCATCTCCTCGTTGAGGCCTGATCTGCACTTGAACTTGTTCTTAACTATCTAGATTAGTAAACTGCAAGCAACAAGACAATGTGCTCTTTGATATGTTTTGTTTTGCTCCTTTTTTTTCTTTCTTTTTTTAATACCAATATGGTACCCAGGAAAACAATATTTGCTGGTGTTGTAAGGTAAATTATTCCTCACTTCATCAGATAAACAAAGATCATTAGGATTTCCACTTAAATTATTAAGCATATTTCCCCCCCAGTATTATTAATTAAGGTTTTAGTTTACAAATGATTTTAAAATCTAACTCAGCTTTAAGGCTTCTTGTAGTTATCTTCTTTCCTAGGCTTTATCTATTAGGAACGTATCAACAGTAAGATTTCTTCTACTTTATTTTTCCCATTGAGCTACTTGAAATGAAACCATAGTCTTGACATGCCATGTTGAGAGGGAACTCAGGGAGTTGTGGATCATATTAGACACCTTTACATCTTTATCTATTTCCATCCTCACAATCACTGTGTGAGGGTGATATTTTAGTCCTCATTTTGAGACAATGAAATTGAGGCTAAGAGAGGTCACGTGGCTTGCCAAGGTCACAATGTTAGTTAACAAGTTGTCAGCATGATGGGTACAACTTTAAAGCCCAATGCTTTCCTGTTCTGTGAACTGACTTACAAACAGTGTTTTGAAAATAAGCCAATGGGATCAGTCTCTTTATTAAACATCTGGTGGTGTAAGCTGGACTGATGAGTCAACAGTGAGTTGAAACCTTTGTCCACTCCACTGACCATCAGATCGCACTGACAGAACTAAATACTGTTACAATGTAGACATAATGGCAGCTGTAAAAGACAAAAAAAATTCCTGTTACTGTAAGTATACTTGCCAGTTAAACACTGTGAGGGGCCAAGTCATGGCTAATGGGCTGATGTTTAGTGCTGGATCCATATTCACCATGTATAACACACACTAAGGGCTGATCTTATTAAATTACAACCTAGGATTAGGAACCAGGAACTTCTCAGAAATACGGAGTGGCCACAGGCTACTCTAGCTAATTTGTGTCATTTCTGCAGAGAAAAATGTTGGGCCATCAACTCAATGGCAACTTTTATCCCCTAAGATGTTCAAAGTCCTTCTAGTCAATCATATATATATATATATATATATATATATATATATATATATGTGTGTGTGTGTACACATATATGTATATACATATAGAGAGAAATATACATATGTATATATATATATGCTCTTGGGGATACATAAAAATTTTAGACAGTTAACAAGCCTCTAAGACTGTGATTTTTTTTCCAGGTCCTTACATTTTAGTGTGTATATATATTAAGTGAAGTAAGCTAGACCCCCAAAAGTATAGGCTCCATGGTTTCTCTCATTTGTAATAAATTGGTATACATCTAAAAGAGTCCTAGAAGAGGATCACAATAACTCCGTAGCTATGTACATATGATCATATAAGAAGATGCTAAGTGAAATGAACTGTAAGATATGGAAACAAGAGGTTTTTCTTTGTGGTTGTTGTTTCTAATGTACTATGTGAAGTTATTTGCTTTTACTTTCATTTTGTTTTCTTCTCCTTTAGTTTATCACCTGTTGTCACTTATTTGATTTTGGTACCCTGAATCTTGTATATACATTTATCTGAATTGGGGAAGGAAAGGGGAACAACAAAATGGTGAGATCAAGGACAAAGGGCAAATCAATGCAACAACAATACCCACAAGATACTCTATTGGAAATGAACTTGAAAACTCGGGGGAGAGGGGATTGAGGGGAGAAAAATGAGGGAGGGGGAAACAGTTTCCAAACAAACTTTACTCATTATCTTATATACATAACTGTAACCTTTCTGTACATGACCTTGACAATATAATTAAATTTTTCCATATATTTTATTGTAATTAATAGAGGGTTACATTATATTCACCAGATAGAGGGTGCATTACTTCACATACATTGATACCCTTTCTCATGCCTTGGTCCCCATCTCCCTCCCCCACCCCTGCCCCTCATCTTGTTTTCCCCTCTTCCCTATCCAATTTCAAATAACCAAATACGCATATATCCAATACATCAGATAAAAAGGTAAAATAATGTAACAATATGAGATAACCAAGGGACAGCAAAAGAGATGAGAGATAACAGTACTTTAAAGACAACAATCACTCATTATATGGCTTTTGTTTCTATATCCTGGAGGTCCTTACATTTAGTGTCATCCTATATGGCCTTATGTGTCTAGGTTTTGCTCTATTGTAAATCTCTGCTAGAAGAGCCTAAGGTTTCTACTGATTATGACAAATGAGGGAAACTATTGAGCCTATGTTCCTTTGGGTCTGGCTTACTTCACTTAATATGATTTTTTCTAAGTCTTTCCATTTCCTTACAAATGGGTTGATGTCATTCTTTCTGACAGCAGCATAGAATTCCATTGTGTATAAATACCACATCTTGTTGATCCACTCATCAACTGAGGGGCATCTGGGTTGGTTCCACATCTTTACTATGGTAAATAGTGCTGCAATGAACATTGTTGTGTTGTGGATTTAGTATGTCCTTGTTTCTGGATGATTGGGTAAATGCTAAATAGTGGTATTGCTGGGTCATAGGGGAGTTCTATGTTTAGTCTTTTGAGGAACTGCCATACTTCTTTCCATAATGGTTGAATGAGATTGCACTTCCATCAACGGTGTAGTAGTGATCCCTTTTGGCCACATCCCCTCCAGCATCTGTTGTTAGTGGATTTCTTGATCCTGGCCATTCTAACTGGAGTGTGGTGGAATTTTAGAGTTGTTTTGATTTGCATTCCTTTCATGGCCAGAGATGTCGAGCATTTCTTCATGTGTCTATAGGCCATTCTTATTTCTTCTTCAGAGAAGACTAAGTCTTTGGCACATCTTTCAATGGGATGGTTGTTTCTTTGGAGATTAGTTTTGGAGTGATTCAATTTTTTGAGCTGTTGATATATTTTAGATATGAGGCCTTTGTCTGTTGTATGGTTAGTGAAGATCTTTTCCCACTCTGTAGGCTTTGTAGTTAATTTGCTAGCTATGTCCTTTCCCATACAGAAGCTCTGCAGTATAATTAATTTTTTTCAAATGAAAGAAAAATAAACATATAAATAAATGTTTTCTTTATGAAAAAGAAAAAAAGCCTAATTGTGAATTTTTTTGCCTTGAATTTGCACATATATCTATATTTATCTCAGTCAGTATGAGCCCATGAAAATATTTGAGATTATTACTTGTATTCACTTCAAAGTACACTGAGGATGTAAGAGATAATGTGTATAACAACCTTACTTGTAACTGGTCACATTCAGAGGGCGTGCACCGAACGTATTCTGTGTGGGCTGGTGTTACTAGGTAAGGTAGGAAACTGGGTAACGGAAAACTGATTCTGTAAGACAGGTACACATAGCTGCACTTGTGATTGTCAGAGAATGATACAAATAGAAAGGGTGGCATTATCAACTAGTTAATACACTGAAAAAGATAGAATGAACGAAGGGGACATAGCCCTGTTGTGGTATGCTGATGAATTTGTGTGGGGTTCATGATTTCTTTCTTTCTATTCCTATTCAAACTTCCAACTATTGTAACACATGAAGATTATGAATTGGAAACAAAATTAAAATAATAAAGAAGGAACTTCTGGTTTGTGGAGATTTTCAGTAAATAGGGAAGGTGGAGATATACAATAACAAATTATATAATCAAAGAAATTATGATTTCTAAGAGCAATTGTGCTGATTTTAATTAGATGAGTATAAAAGAGAAAGAACCCATGGGTTGAAAATATATTTGGGATTCCATCACTTAGACAGACTTGCTGTGCAACCAGTGGTCAGTGTAGTATCTTATGTATCTCTATACCACTCAATTATTTATTGGCTGATGGGTTTAGAACATGGCTTGAGAAGACCAAACGTATGGAATTATCTGATGAGTTTAGCCTTTTCTATAATCTCTTGGATGCTTCCCAGAAACCCGGTTCGATGCCCTACTTACAGACATGCTTATTCTTGCTGTCTTGTTTCCTATTTACCTTTCCCAAGCGAGAATACATTCAATTAAGCCATGTTACACCATCGGATCATTGGCAGTTAGGTCTTGGATGGTGTGTAGCCAGTTTGAACAACCGGTATTTGAAGCCAGACTATTATTCCAGGCCAGCACAGACATGCTTCTCATTAGCCCATCTATTTTAAAGGAGAACACAATGCAGGCTGAGCTAACTGAATTTCCACTGCAAAACCAGCCTGAAAATGGCCTCAAGGGGCCCTCACTTCAGATTTTATTAAAGTTCATCAACTACATATTATGCAGATACATAAAAATAGATTAACAACCATAAAAGAATGACTCATGTTTATTACCTTGAAGAGTAATTGCATAAAAGTCGAAAAAAGAGTGGAGGGAGAGAAGCATTGCTAAACCTTAATGAAGTTGAAGAGAAATACTTCCTTTGACAAGTACAGAAGACAGATTTTTGGGAGAATGCGACGTGGTGTCTGCTAGCTGAGCTGTTATCGTACAGGACTGTGTTAATGAATCTTAAGGAAATGAGAATCAAAATTAAATCTCAAAAAATGATCTCACAGGCTCCTTTGTCCATGGGCTAAACAGCAGGTGGCACATTAATTGTCTTGCAGGAAATGCTCAAGTGTTTATGGACAACAAAGTTTCAACCCAAGAGAAGGAAGTAGATGTACAAACTCCTCTTCGTGTCCTGTGCCCAATTGTTAGAGGTTGAATTGTGTTGCTTCCAAAATGACATGTGCAATTATGAATCCTCGAGGATGCCCTCAGAAGATGACTGCATGTAGAAATTGTCTTCCCAGTGTGCCCCTAAGCAACCCAATGGCTCTAATCCAATAAGGAGAAGGACTTTGGATACACAAACATGCTGAAAGAAGTCTATATGAAGACACAGGGCGTGTTGGCCATCTAATAAGCAGAGAGAGAGAGAGAGAGAGAGAGAGAGAGAGAGAGGTGGGGGGGAGGTAATTGTTCCCCCAGGACTCTAGAAGGAAACTAACCCTTCACAAGTAGATCTTCAACCTTCAGCCCCCAGCCTTCGTGCCTTTGTTATAGTAGCCTGAAAAAACAGAGATCACAAAATGGGTTTCTGTTTGCCATTCACCTACTTCTAACTTTGGAAAAGAGATTCATGATCTGCCAGCTGCTAATGGTTGAAAGAAACAGGAAGAGGAAACAAATATCACTTGAGGGAGAAAAAAAAATTTAGTTAATTGAGAAAATCATGCTATCATACATAACATGGAGGAGATAAAATGTGCATAGTGAAATATGATTGCATAATAATTTAACTAGTTAACAACTATAATAAAGGAGCAAGTTCATAAATGCAAATATTTGATACTTCAATGACAATAATTTTTAAACATATATTCAACTATGGATTTAAATATGTACTTTTCGTCAATAATAGGTTCATTTTCAAATTCTCCTCTGCCTGATTTCAGTTGGTGCTGATAATTGCTCTAGATAATTTATGACTTTTTTTTAAAATTGGAGAACACACAGAAATGGAGGGACAAACGGTGAACAAATGCAGCAGTGGTATTTACTAGGCACTATGGGGGAATGGTTGGGAAAAACTGGGAGAGAGCAAGGGAGGGCGTGACCCTGTCCAAAAAGAAATGTCCTTATGACCTGATTTATGTAACTGTCATGCCTCTGCACATCACTTTTAGTAATAAAATAGAAAAGCAATTGGAGAACATAATACATTACAAGCAGAGTAAGTCAGTCCCAGCTACTCGTTCTTCTGCTTCTCTCTTTTGAAGACCTAAGGGTCCCATCTGTAGAAATGCTACTGGGAAGGAGAGGCACAGGAACCACCATCTTTGCAAGACTCGACAGGGGATGCCTTGTAATAGAGTGGGTACCACAGTGGTCTCAGCATGGCAAAGTACAGTTTGTGCAACAAGATCCATCAATCCTAGAGGGTTCCATCCATTCATCCTTAGTTTCTTGTTGACAATCTCTACCACTTGTGGTTGTCCTTGACATAGTGCCCAGGATGAACGCTGCAGGCTGTGCTGGGATGCACGCTGCCTCCTGAGTGTTCCATTTCCTACTAGGAAAAAAAAACACCCAAAAAGCAAAACAAAAAAAAAAAACAAAAAAAACACTGTGTGCGACAATCACAGTGCTTAGAAGGCTTATAATGAATGATAGATTCCACTTAGTAGTTTTCATATTTAGGGTTCAGAAAAGCAATTAATATAGTTTTCGGGTAAAGAAATGGAATTAGGTTGGATTAGGTCTCAAATTCAGTGTGATTTTCTCTCTTCTGCTGTGCAGAGAGACAAAAAATAAAAAGTATAGATTGTGTCCATCGTCACAAGTTTCCCACAGAGTTTGGAGTATACAAATCTCTGTCTTCACTTCAGAAGTATTACATCTAATACTGTAGATATCTTGTCAGTATTATAAGATGTTTAATATTCTATTGATTTCTTCCTTCCTTCCTTCCTTCCTTCCTTCCTTCCTTCCTCCCTTCCTCCCTTCCTCCCTTCCTCCCTTCCTCCCTTCCTCCCCTCCCCCCCTCCCCTTCCCTTCCCTTCCCGGTACTTGAACTCAGGGTCTGGGCATTGTCCTTGAGCTTCCTTTGCTCAAGACTACCACTCTACCACTTGAGCCACAGGGCTACTTCTAGCTTTTCTGTTTATGTGGTACTGAAGAGTTGGACTCAGGGATTCATGCATTTTAGGTAAGCACTCTACCACTAAGCTACATTTCCAGAACTATTCTACTGTTTCTGAGAGCACAAATTAAAATCCATTCATCTTTTTGGATTCTCTATTTTTATTTATGTGATTTCTATTGTTCTTGGAGTGTACAGGGTACTACAACTTGGAAATGAGTTTAACCTACCCCTTACCAGATATCTTCTTTGCAATACTAAGACAATATTTCACAAAAAGGTAGGATTCTGAAAAGGAAGAAAGAAACTCAGATCATTTATACTATTTGCATCATTTGCTTTGAAAATCAAGGAACTCAAAATTAGCTCTACCATCTCACCATATGATTTGAGGGCAGTGACATGGATTAGACCCCATTTTGTATGGGTAGAACTGAAGTCCCAGCAACTGCATTCTTGTCTCTGCCATCTCTGAAAATGATTACGCCAATAAACAAATCATATAGCATGATGAAAAGGACAGATTTCTCATTTGTTGAGTTAGTTCTATACCCACTGGCTTAGGTGCTTTTTCTTTGTTATAAAATAATACCTGTGTTCCTGTAATCATATGATTTAGCACTGATGCCAGACACATTGTTATAATAAAACTTTACAGTGTTGAAATTCAGTTCCCCTTAAATAGTTAAATGGATTTTAGGTCTTTAGAATGAAGTAACAAACTTTACACAGTGACAAGTGCCTGTAAAAATCTGGAAGTGAGGTGTAGCCATTAAAATGTCATTGTATATTATACATACATTATTTGCTGTTCACTTCTTGGTCCTGAGGTATTGACCTGCACGCCACAGGTAAAGTTTTTACAGGGTGCTTCTTCAGTTTGGGTAGTTTTTGGCAAAAATATCAGTCTGTGGCTGTGATCTTTATATATTTTATATGTAATACATTCTAACTAATGTGAAAGTAAAGAGCTAGAGAAACCCACTTTACTTGTTCCTCCTACATCCAAATATCCATTAAAATAATCTCATCTACCTCCCATTCAGTCATTCTCTCTTGTATTTTGTGTTTCATGAGTACCAGGCTAGACCTCTGTGTATTGAATACTTTCCTAAAGCATCATAATTACTAAAAGATTCATGCCATATAACTCTCACAGAGTTTTCTTGTGATAAAAATCTAACTTGTTAATAACCCTTAACATTTTTCATTTCTTTCATTAAATGTAATGGTTCTGTGATTTCACACAGGGGTCTGTAATAAAAAGAAAATAAGACCAATTTCTGAATGGATTAGAAAATAATAGTCTATGCTAAATAAAGACCCCAATGACTCTTTTTATGTTGTGAATTCTCACCCTACACTAGAAAGAAATGATAAGTAGAAGTACAGTGTAAACCTTTTCTTTTAGAGTTGACATGAACCATAAAGATTTTTTTTTAATTTTTAAGAAACAAATGTCCTGAGAGGAATCATGAAACTAGTCACTGCAGAGGCTGGGGATGTGATGGCTAGATTTCCCTGTGTGCTTCCAATTCCTTTGACAAAGAATGTAAGCCTACTTAGTCTATATTATTACTGGTTAGGAAATGTCAGTAACCATGTGCTGTTTGAAAAAGGTGTGTATATGTCTTTCTCATAGTAATTTGGCTTTAAACATACATTTTTTCTTTTTTGTCATTTGTGAGGCTTGAACTCAAGTGCTTGTGGATTTGCATACCACTGCGGGGTAAGAAGTTGCCAAGGCTGTGGGGTTGTGTTGTCAGCTATGTGACAAAATGTTTCACTAAATGCACAGTCTCTCAGAGAGCATTGGGGTGGCTGGAAAATGAGTAATCTTTAAGAGGGACATGAAATTCTGGTTACAGATACAGCATCTCACAGCTCTCCTTATCTGTAAAAAAGGACCTTCCAAGATGCTGGGATATCTGAAGCTGCAGACAGTAACAATTCCATCTACCTTATGCTTTTCTTTATTCTATATAAAGATAACTGTTTTGCCTACAGTTGTTTCTTGCAGAAGGTTAAAAAAAGCCATAGTAGGGCTGGGAGTTTGGGCTAGAGGTAGAGTGCCTGCCTAGCATGCACAAAGACCCAGGTTCAGTTCCTCGGTACCACATACATAGTGGTGTGGTGGCTCAGGGTAGAACACTAGCCTTGAGGAAAGCCCAAGGATAGTGCTCAGGCCCTGAACTCAAGCCCAGGACTGGCAAAAAAAAATAGAAGCCATAGAAGAGAACTTGGGGGTAACTCTGGGAAACCAGAAGGGTAAGGAGGATTGAGAAGACTTGATTTAAGAAAAAAAGGCCTCTGCTGAAGTCTATCATTTGTTTGTATAGATTCTATCCCCATCCCCAAAGGAGTTCTACATTTCTCTTCCTTGAGCAACTCAGTGCAGGATGAGCAGAGGTGCAGCTAAATCTCCTATTAGCAGACAGGTAAGAGACACATCCACCATGTGTTCTTCTTTCTGCCACTGCTCTTAGAAGCATGAGTTGGCATGTGGAATTGCCATGACTCTGTATCTGCCAGACTACAACAGGCACATCCCACTTGTAGATGACTCCATCTAGAGAGAGGGATCAGGGACAAGACAAGTACGAATTTCTTCCTATGATGATGCAAAACAGTAACTGAAACTACTCAGGAGGTGGAGGTAAGAGGATCACAGTCCAAGGCTGGCTATGGGCCCAAAGCACAAAACCATGTTTGAAAAATAAACTAAAGTGAAAAAGGGTAGAGTGTGTCTCAGAAGGTAGATCACTCATCTCACTAATACAAGGTCCTGAATTCAATCCCCAATAATATCACCACCAACACCAAAAAAAACCTTGAATTCCTTCACACCTCTCCTGCATTCTCACCCTAGAGGGCCTTGGTTGAAAAGAGTGATGTGGTTAGCACATGTGGCTCTTCCTGAACATGATTATCTTCCAGTACTAAACACTCTATTGGATAAAGATTGTGTTGCTAATTAAAGTGATCACAGAATTGGTGATTTCTGGGAAGTAAGCAGTTAAAATAGGAGCTTGCCAAATAGAGTTTGAAAGCAGAAGCTTTCCTCTGTCTTCCAACTACTATAAAAATAAAATCAAACAAATCAAATCCAAACAAAACTACCTCCAAATGCTGCAGAATAATATCAGTGGAAAATAATTTTTAAGCATTAGAATATTAAGACAGGAAGTAGTGGCTCATGCCTTTAATCCTTGCCACTGAAGATGCTGAGGTCTGCCGATTGAAGTTCAAAGCCTGCATGAGCAGAGAGACCCATAAGACTCTTCATTTTCACCAAACTAGCAAAAAGCCCGAAGTAAAGACACAGGTCACATGGTAGAGTGTCAGTCTTGAGTGAAAAAGCAAGAATGCAAAATCCTGAGTTCAGCTCCAATCCCAGCACCCACACACCCAAAATTAGAATAAGTATATTTTATGCATCATGTTTAATATAATATCTACATAAATAAATGAAGACATCTGATTTCATAGTTTTAAACTGACCTGAAATCCAGACGTACCTTAAATGCTCAAAATTTGGCTTCTGCTCACACGACTGACTTTTTAGATATATCATTGATTAGAAAAAGAAAACCACACTATGCATATTTATAACACTGGAGTGCATTTCAAGGAACATACATAGCTGCAATTTTAATTTAACCACAGAGATGTAGGTTGGGAAGAAATCATAGACTGCATCTACTTTAGTTCCCATTTTCTCCTTTTTTCAAGGTCACAAAAAGGCTACATAACTTTTTAGTTTTCATCCAGCTAATTCACCTGAGTCTGTAGTAAAAGCCAAGAGATAAGCATGGAATTTCATTCATCTTCATTTTCTAAGAATATAATCTTGTTCAAAATATTTCGAAGGTTTTAGACAGAAGTCTCAGATCTGGATTAAGAACCGGAGACGGTAAAATGAATTGGCTCCACTGTCGAATTTTGGATGGGATTGGCAGAGGAGGTCCATTGTGTGTGTGTGTGTGTGTGTGTGTGTGTGTGTGTGTGTGTCTTAATTCTGGTGTTCTTTCCACTCCACTTAGGTGCAATTAATAGTTTCTGTCCTATTAGTCTCTCAAATTGAGGTTTAAACAGCATAGCCCAGCAGTTCAGATTTGTATCATGTATCTTGGGGCTTGGGGGATGGGGGCAGAGAGGAATAAATGAATGCCAGGCTGTGTCTAGGTTGGCACCAGGCAAGTAAAACCCTAAGTTGTAAGACTTTCAGCCTGATCAAAAAGTGGTTTGGAACAGAGTTACTTTAGACATGCAGCCGTAGGACAATTGAGTGACTTCAGGCCATGCTTAATGTTGCTGGATCCATTCTCTCCAATCTGTTTGACTGACACCTATACGGAATGGAACTGACATAAACCAAGTGTAGCTAAGCCAATTTCAACAAGGTCGCAGTTCCTTGATGAAGATGGGAAGCCAGTTGTGTGGAGGCCGTCTGGCATGTAAGCAGTGCATCCTTCTCCTAACAGGTGAGATATTCTGCAGGATACTGGGTACTAAGACTATATGAGCAAACACTACACATTCTACATCCCAGATGGGATTCATGGCAACTGTGTTACAATGAAGGAGGGGTTGGGAGGGTTGTAGTCCTAATGAGGTAATTAGTAGAAGAGCACCACAGAATCACAGCTTCTCAAGGTTGACACAGCCCTGAGTACTATACAAATTTGGTATTGGTCATCCAACCCCAGGCATATGTGAGCACGTTTCAAAATCTTTATTTTTGTGTGGAAAGGCATGCTGCTGAAACAAGTCTATTCTCAAGGGTTCCATAACCCATTAACGCTATACAACACCATCAAAAACCAAACACACTTAGCAGTTGCCTAGAGGCGTCGTAAGATTGTTGTTTAATTTAAGCTCATTCTTACTACTTGGGGGAAATGAGAACACAAACCTAAATCAGATGGGTCATTGTGTATTTAAATGAAAAGTGTTTTTTTTTTCTTTTTCACTACAGAAATAAATGGAGCAAAATATAATGCATACCACATAGTCAACAATATGCAAAGGCCCTCAGGTGACCCAGTGTTCAGTGCTATGCCCAGGTAAGTCTTACATATTAGAGAATTCTTGGATTATACCATGAGATAAAGTTTGAACTGCTTTAGCTGAACCCTTCTGTACTGCTCTAGAATTGTCTTCAATCTTGTATACTTTTCAGCTGCAAAGAAATCTCCAGATTGAAGTGCTCCCAGACTTGACCCCACCCAGCTTCCAAAAAGCCAAGACTTGAGGCTTAAAAAATGTTTTGCTTACCAATTGTTATAGTACTTGATACAGCAGCCATTACTTTTTTTCCTTTACAGCAAGCTGATGTACCCTTTAAAAATGTATATATATATATATATATACACATATACATATCACTGTGAATATGAGACTATATTGTATGATGAGCAACCTCCTCTATTTCCTCTAGCTCCATAAACCTGGTCTTGATGCCTTTCCTCAGGGGAGTGAGAGTTTCCAGTCTGAAGGCAGGGGCTGTGGAAACAACTGGGAGAGGCAGCACCATGGACTAATTCTTTCTTGCATGTACTGTCATTAAAGAGTGTGAAATGCTGACAGACTATTGACAAGAGCAAAGATGACTCCGGTATGAGAAATGCTAGCTCATGGGTATCTGCTTAGGGAAGACAAGTCCAAGTTAGCTGCTACAAAATGAGCCCCTCAGTAATAATGGGGACAGCTTGAAAATATCAAACACTGACTGAAGGAGCTCCTAGGAGGTGTTGGGAGCCAAGAGCTAGAGGCCAAGGACAAGCCTCACCCACTTCACAGCTGTGATCATCCTCCGAGCAGAATCACATGAGAAAAAGAAAAGGAGGCAGGAGAAGGAAATTATTTATGGTTTTGACAAGACTCTTAAAGCAGGGTGGGGGTAGATGGGAAGAGATGGGGGGAAGACTGTGAGCAAAAGCGGGGTCTTGGGTCTCAATCGCAGTTTTGAGGGAGGCATTGAAGTCAGCATGCAGGTGTGGGTTCAGCTTAGATGCCCTGTTCTGGTGGGTAAATGCATATTTTCTTTTTACATGGTTGGATTAAATTACTCCCCCTAGGTCATTCAATTAATCACTTGGAGAGCAAGGGAATAGAATCCAGCTCTCAAGGCTCTCATTTCACATCTGGAGCAAGGCAGACCAGGCTTCTTCTTTCTGAAACACCCTCTTCATTAAAACAAAGAGAAGGGGGAAGGAGATAGAGGGGGGAGGGAGGGAATGAAGGAGGGAGGTAGAGAGTGAGAGAGGTCTTTTGCAAGTCAATAAAGTTTTAACTTTTTAATACAGATTTCTCAAATCCTTTTGGGTAATTTAAAACAGTAGTGTTACTACATTGACAAGCTGTAACTTGCCTTCTGGTTTATCTTCTATTCAAGAATTTAAAATACATGTTATACTTACTTTGATTTCCCCCTCCTTTTGCCTCGATTTTTCTAGCAATTATGCCACAGAGCTGAAAAAAAATGAGTTTCAGATCTGAGAGAGGAACGTGTGCAGAGCTTAACTGCTGCATGACTGATTGTGTGATATATTGCTCTTTTCACTAATAACCACAAAGCAGGTAGAGGCATGGCAGACTAATTTGGTTTATATGTCCAGCTGTAAGGCTAGACACTGCATCATTCTTTTCAGAACCCAGTGACTTTAGGCATGTGGAACTTGTCGTCATGGCAACAATAAACCAGCTTTGAGTCTGAGTCTCAGCTCAGAAACTGCCTTGTCTCCATTATTTCCTGCTCGTGACCTGACTTTTCTTACTCTCTGGGGCTGGGAGGGTGGGGGCCTGGGGATTTATAAAAGATCTATTGAACAGAGCTCCAGTATATGTTTAATGCTTAAAATGTCTGGGCTGAAAGTTTTGCTTGCACAGATGGCTAGAGGCTGGAAGAAGGATAGATCAATCATTATTATTGCTAATGACACAGTTATAAGGTTGTACACAAAGGTGAGCAGATTTGAAAAAGTAGAGAAATGCAATGAGAAAACAGACTTGGAATTCGTTCTTTGAGTAACAAAAGTAGCTACAGTAAAACGTATTTTTTTTAAATATACAAGGGAATTATACTATGATTCTGAAAAGAAAAAATGTTTTTTTTAATATACAAAGGGATTGTACTATGGTTCGGGAAAGAACTAGACAGAGCATTTCATGAAGAATAACCAAACAAAATTAGTACACTAAGCTGAGTGTGTATGTGTGAGCATACAGCTTTCAATTCAGAGACAAATCAGAAGCGACTCATGGAAAAAAATCTATAAGCAACAATTTTTGTGTCCTTGTGTTTAGTGGATTTTGTAGGCAAGGGTATGAAGTATTGGGGTTCAATGGCCTTCATTAAGTATCAACTGGAATTCTTAGAAGATGTCTCATTATGCACAGTCACTTGATACTCATCATTCAGTGACATCATTTACATTTGTGGAGAGAAGAAAGGAGAGAAAGGAGAGAAAAGGCTTAGCTCAATTAGTAGGCAATCTGTCCTTCATGTGATTACAATGAATGAATTCTACTATTACAGAGACGTGAGCAAAGAGATATTTTTCTTCTTCTTGGAGAGATGTTTTGTGGTTTCACCCCTTTTCCCAAATAATCTGGATTTTAATGAGGGTAGAGTTTTCAAGTTTGGAAATGGTACCAAGAGCAGAGTCTGAGTGGCCAACATAAAGGATGGTATATTCTAAGAGAGTCTTTGGTATCCTTTTACTTCTGGGTTTTTCCCCACCTCCCACAGGAAGTGAGAAATTCCAATGTCACCTTTGTTTCTCATTACTTAGCACAATGATCTAGTTCTATAGGACTAACTTTTTTTAAAGGCTTCTATTTTCCAGCCAGTTCACCCACAAGGCAACCAGCGGAGAAATAAAACATGGACCAACTCTTAGACAGAAGTCAAATCCTTCCTTTCTTTCTTATTTGCTGAGAAACTGCATGATTTATTTTCTCAGAAATCAACTCTATGCCTTCATGGTCATATGATTTAACTTCTTAGCCGCCAAGTAACTGCCCTGAGGCTGCGTTTTCTCTCTGACCACATTATGGAAATGTCATGGAGTGCATTCGGTTATCAAACTATTACTTAAAAGTCATGAACCACAAGATGATTATAGATGTTTTTGGTCGTTGTTGGCTGTGGGGCTTGAAATCTGGTCCTGGGCACTGTCACTGAGCTCTATAACTCAAGGCTATTACTCTACCCCTGGAGCCACAGTGTCACTTCTGGTTTTCTAGTGGTTAATTGGAGGAAAAAGCCTCAAGACTTTAGTGCCCTGGCTGGCTTTGAACTGAGATCTTCAGATCTCAGCCTCCTAAGTAGCTAGGATTAAAGGCATGAGCCACCACGTCCGGCTGATCATTTCTTATTATAAGCACTTAGTGATATCACAATTAAATTTCTCTGTGTTGTCTGACAGGGTATTATACTTCTCAACCATAGAATTATTTTCCTGATGTACAGAATTAGATCACACTTTTGTCTTACAAAGTTTGAAAGAAATGATTTCTGTATATTCATCATTGAAAGAGGAAGTATACTTCATTAAGCACATGAAAGAGTTAATACAAGAGAAATATAGCACTAGTGTACAGTAATATTATATATTCAAATAATGAGTTGCTTAATATTAGTGAAATGTAAACACTAGTGCATTTGATAATATAAAATAGGTATGTGTTTTACCTACTGTATTTTAGAAAGGATACAGTTGCATGAATAATTTCTTGATATTACAGATAGTATTTACACTTATAAAGGCTCATTTCAATACTATTTTTTTGTACAAAATGGTCTTGCATTGAAAGTTCTCCATCTTTTAATTAAATACAGATAAAATTAAGTCAAAGTTTAAGGAGATTTTTCATGACATCTCATAATTCACAAATATTGGTTCTACTGTCTGTAAGCTTTGAAGGATATTTTTTGAAAGCCCAGGCTGTTTTTTTTTTCCTCCTTTTTTTCTGAGAGTTTGACTGTTTAGTCTATGCAAAAGATAAATCTTTTGAAGATTCAAAGTCTTTAAACATGCCCAGAGGAAACAATTGTCTTTTCAGGAGTTTCTTTCTGGAATATTTCTGTCTCTTCAATATTGGTATGCTTTTGTTACTGTTCCCAAATGTTGCTGATAAAGGAATTTCAAGTAGGATTATTGAAACAATGGCAAAATGAATCTATTTCTTAATATGTACCAGAAGGCTGATTCATCAAATATGGCTTGCTGTTTATACTATGCTTAAGAGCAAAGAGACTGTAGCTTTTTCTGGTGGATGTATAGGCATATTCATAACTCCCTCCAGCCCCCAAACCAGATTCTTCCCTTTGGAAATCTCTACTAGGGCACAAATGGTATGCAAGTGTATTAACTACAAATGTAGTCAAAGTAAACTTCTACTTCAGACCTTCATCACATATGTGATTTCTTTTTAGTGACCTGAAAGCTGCATTGTATACACAAACTGACATGTTGATTTGAAATTCCTTTGTACAGTTAAAGAGAATAAAAAATAAAAAATCAGCAATTGGATGACTATAGATAATATTAATTTAGACTTCTAAAATTTCATAAATTTGCTATTCCTGACTACGTGCTTTTTTTTTGTTTCTTTTCCATTCCTGGATTATTTTTCCAGTTTTTGCTATCTATTCAAATCTTACTCATCTCTTTAAAGTCCAGTTCAGTAAAGACCTTTATAGGGTCTTTTTCTAATGATGTCAACCTCTGTCAAGTGTTTATTTACTTGTAAGTATCTAAGCATTGCAAGATAGTAAATATTTGTTTTTGGTACCTAATCAAACCATGTCTTGTACCTTATTGTTAGTTAGACTATTTAATATTTTCTTCCTTACCCACATTAATTAGTTGCACAAGAGCTTTCAGTTTTATTATTTTCTTGTCTCTCTAAAATAAAACAGATGGAAGTAAAAATAATGACCTAAAAGTTATAGTAATAAGTGCAATAAATCAATTAATTTGTAATTGCTTAAAGTACAAGTTCTTCAGTTTAGGAGTCCACTTTGCTAACCACTATTGTGGTTTTTAAAATTTCAGTTTTGCTTGAAAGCTAAAGATACTCATTGCAAATGATATAATGTAATTTATTCCATTGATATACAAGACCTGGGGTGATTCTAGTACTTCGCATAGGTAAATAATGTGATACTATTTAATATTTAATTAATTTTTTAGATATCATGAGGCTTTGAAAATTTTTAAGTGATTTATTTTATCTTAGGATTCACCTGTCTATTATCACTGTTGAAAGGGAAATATGGTTTTGTTTTGTTTTGTTGCCTTTTTTTCTCACCTTACCTTTCCCATATTCTTATTATTATACAGGTAGTTTAAGGCGATGCAAAACTGATGAGAATTTGATTGAGCCGTGGCTTTTATTATCTTATCTCCACAAGGAAATAAAGCTTTGATCTAGTTCCTCAGAAAGTTAATCCCAGTGATTTTGTGGAGATGTGTGCCTGAGTAACTACAGAAATATACATCTTTAATCTCTTGGTGTTGAATACTTAATCCAGTTCAGATTCTTGGCAAAGAGATTTAAAGAAAGAACAAAATAATTACACTCTTCGTGGGCTTTGTTTTCTGGAAGGAATATTTGGTAGCACTATTTGGCTTTTTAGTTTAATGAAAATGCTTAGGAAAGTAGATTTGGATGTACTTTGAATAAGGTAAAGCTAATGATTTTTGTGGTTCTGGATAAGTAAATTTAAACTACGTCTTTTAAGGATGGGGACAGTTTGGGTAGAAGTTTTAGTTTGCAGCTTGTTTGTCTCAGCAGAATAAAGACTAAACAAAGGATACACTATTTGTAGCGAAATACATTAAATAATTATTCTCCACTTGAAACAAGTGGTTCAAAAAGTTCATCTATTTTTCTATGTTAAACCCTCTGTATGCTGGTATGAGCTATAAAAACCCATTAAATTTAAATATAACTGTGTTCACTAGAAATTTCTTTACAGCAAACCCATTTATTTTAAAAAATGCCTTATCTATTTAAGAAAAATATGAATCTAGCATATATGTATCTAAGCCAATTTTATTAAGGAACATTTGTCCAATTAGTAGATAGAATCTTTAATTTTACACGATATGATATATCCTATAACTCTATGTCAGAAAGGAAAATAAAAAAGTAACTAAAATCTCCATCAGTTGTGTTGTGTGCGTGCGTGTGTGTGTGTGTGTGTGTGTGTGTGTGTGTGTGGGTATGCACATAGTACCAGTGTTGGAGTTGGAATTCTACCCTTTGAGCTACACCTGGACTTCTGGCTTTGGCTGGTTAATTAGAGATGAGGATCTCATGAACTTTTCTGTCTGGGCTGATTCTGAACAGTGATCATCATAGCTCAGCCTGCTGAGTAGCTAGGATTACAGGTGTGAGCCACCAGCACCCAACTCTCATCAATCTTATATAAATATTTAATATTCAGGGGAGTATACAATGTATATACACATAGGGGAGTTTATAAGTTAGTATTTTTTCAATTTACAGTTGCGAATTCTTTTCATAGGTCCTTCTTATGCACAAATGTACTTACGCATGTATAATACACCACCAAATATATTTCCATAATTTAACTACTTTCTCTACTTTCTTACATTATGAATAATGTAGGCACATTTATATTGAAACTTGAAATGCAAATAAAATGAATCACATCATTTTACTTCTTGCACTGAATCTTCATTCTTGATTAATAAGAAAAGCTGTTAGAAATTAATCTTGGTATCAGAACAAGGATGAATAAACATTTTCACAGGTCTTGCTCATTTTTAATTTCATAATTCATAGTTTTAAATAAATTGATATGTGAAACAAATATTTGTACAGTTTTGATTTGGGATAAGAAGTGATATTTTATTATTGATAGTTTAATTACTGGCAGTTTGACAGAAATTCTGATTTCATTTATTCATTGTGGCTTCTCCTTATTAAATAATGTAGTTTTTCTTTTTTCTGTGACCCCCCCAATTTTGTGACCATTTTTATCTTGTAGATGCCTCTTCTTCAAATTATATAAAATTTACTCCTTAGATGATCATATTGGTAATGAGTAGAATGGCAACTGTGCAACAGGTAAAGAGAAGTTATGTGATATTTGGGATAGGAAATGTTTGATTTTACATCTTACCAAAATGTACTATTTTAGGGCTGGGGTCTAGGCTACTGGTAGTGTGCTTGTCTACCATGTATGAAGCCCTGGATTCAATTCCTTGGCACCACATACTCAGAAAAAGCTGGAAGTAGTGCTGTGGCTCAAAAAAAGTGTCCAAGGACAGGCCCTGAATTCAAGCCCCAGGACTGGAAAGAAAAAAGTGCATTTCTAAAAAAAATTGTAAAACATTCCCTTGAAAATTGCTTGATGGTTTAAACATATCCAAAGTTTCCACAGAATTTCCAACGGTTTTAGATGTGAGCACACTTAAATTAGAAATGTATTTAAGGCTGAGTTTTTATCGGCTTTCCCCAAGGAAGAGTAAGCAAGGTGTTAAAGTTGCCCTGTTTTTCTTTTGTTTATAAATCGAGTTGAAGTTTTCCTGGAATTAGATAGATAAAAAATAAATTCTGTCTTTAGCTCTTTATATTCCTTATGTTACATATCCCTCACCTCACCATTTCTCCCATGCTGTTCAACAGTGGTTTATGGAAGTGAGTGGCTTTGGTACTCTGGGGGGCGGGGGGGGGCAGGGATTTATTCAGGAACTCTTCTAGAAACACAATATTTTCATTGTTCACAATCGACTCTGAACTTGCGGTCATCACTCACTAGGCTGTCACTCTAACTACCACTTGAACCACGCTTCCATTCTGACATTTTGCATGATGGAATCCTAAAGACTTTTTTGCCTCCAAACTGAGATTCTCTAGATCTTGATCTCTTTTGTAACTGGGATTGTAGGTCTAATCCACCGGTGCCTGACTATCTGGAAAACAATTTTAAGCCCTCTTTACTACTTCCTTTTTTATATGAGCCTTAAGATATTAGGTGATGCCTGGCTAAAGCAGAATTGTCTCTTTTGTCTGATTGGATGTCCACAGCTGTGGGTATTCACAATGTTAGGAAGTGCATGGTAGTAGACAAAGGAGAAGGGGTTAGATGGGGGAGAGGAAGAGTTATGTGTAACTAGGAGAAACAAGATGTCAGGCAAAGCAACATTAACCTCATTCCTAGAATATAGGGAGTTTACTCAACTCAAAAGAAGAAAAATAGAGTAAGGTAGGCAGTTTGGTGTTAAGTGGCAGTGCACCAGGAGTGCAAGCAAGCCAAAGAATGTGAGGCTCTGAATTCAACCGCTAGTCCCATTAAAAAGAAAAAGAAAATAGGCCTCTGTCCTTACCACAGAGCTTTCTGTCGGTTCTAATAGTTTGTTTTTTCTGGTTGTATTCTGCCTTCTAGTGTCTTCAGTATGACAAGATTTTCAGTTCACCTCCATCAGAGCTTCAGTCAGTATGGTTCATAGTGATTCAGTGAGTTCTCTGTAGGTCCCACCACTGCACGCTTTGAATTAATGACAGAATGTGGAACTGGAGCCACAATGTCAACAACCTGGTAACCTGGTTAGTTCTCTTGCTGCTTTCTTGTGGCAAGATATTCTGGTTTACCTCTTACCAGAACTGGGAATGAATGGTTCATAGAGAGGTTACCTTGTGTAATACTTCTTTGGGGTTTCTTTAGACTTTGCACTCTACTATATGGAGAATTATATAATAACCTAATGTGGCAAACACATGCTGATAAAATTAGACTACAGTGAAGGAGGGCTAAGAGCATTTTGCCACCAAGCAGCTGCAAGACATGGAACAAATCACACAATCCCTTGAGTTTCTCCATTTGCAAAATGAACTAACTGGTTTATTCCCCACCCCCCTAGATTAAGGGTTTTAATGGAATGTAACACATGCGCAGAAAGTGTGTGCATTAATTTACCACATTCGAGACTGTGTTGGCATTGTTTGCATATTAACACTAACAATTGATGAGGTGAGAGGATAAGTGTTAATGTGTTCATTTAATTTAATGAATTTGGACTGTTGGATATTTCCCATCTTAAAACATGCATTTTGGTGTTTGAAAGAAATCTTTGGTGTCATGGTGTGTTTTCCTAGCTTATGATATCATTCTGGGGTTCAATGTGTAGATTAAGGAATATACTTTAGCTAAAAGCTCCATGTCATCTTGATGTGGAAAATGAAAAAATTCCTCCCTCCTTCCCTCTTTTCCTCTTCTTCTTTCCTTCCTTTCTGGCCTTCCTCTTTTCCTCCTTCTCTTTCTCTCCCTTCCTTCTTTTCCTCCCTTATCTCTCCCTTCATCCTTTATTGAATTTTTCTTTTTCCCTCCTTCATTCTTTCCCTCCCTCTCCTTCTCCTCCCCATCTCCTCTTTCCTCTTTCCCTCCCTTTCATCAACAAGAATGAAGCCATCTTTAATCTTTAGGAAAATGGAATAAAATCGGATCACTTTTTCTGCACTGTTGTGGATGGTAAGGCCACTTTTATTCATGACAAAGACAATAAAAATAGGTAGTTCTGATACCTCGCTGTCAAAGCCAGAGTACAGAGGTAAGTATAAAAAGAGAATAAGAGAAGAAAGCTATTTTTCTAGAAAGAAACATAGATTTCAAGTGAGTTGTTATGGGAAAGGCTAGCAACATTATCAAAACTTAGGACTTGTGAATTTGCTCCTTTTATCCAATAGATACAACAATTAGATGAGGTGGTCAACCAATATTCCAATTAGAGAAGTAAGAAGATTTATGTGTGTGTCCACGTGCACACCTTTGAAGAATCTTGTCTGCATTCTTTGGTTAGAGCACTGAGTCATTCAGATGCCTCCACCAACAAATAGAGTCTGGGCTGTTCCTAACTCCTTCCTCCCTAATTCTCGGCAGGGGAAGTGAAAGCTGATCACAGCCCAGATCTTTTCTCTTCCACCACCACCCCTGCTCCTTTGCTCTTATCTTTCCATCAAAGGCCTTTAGCCTAAATTGCCCAATTACTCTTTTACAATTCAAATTGGAGGTTAACAAGCCATGCTAGGCTTCCTTCTGAGCTGTGCTTCTCTGGAGTGAGGCCTGCAAGTAAACATTTGGTGAATTGTTGAACAGCAGTCTTCAACTGGGCTCTTTGCTTTCTCCTGTACATTCTTAATGCTGCGAGTGGATAGGATGGGGATCTCTTTTAGACTTACATGGAGACTTCTTTTAACTTGGGATATTTATCATTTAGTACTACGTCAACAACACAGGCTTGGCTGCCAGACAGATGGAAGTTCAAGCCTGGTTTCCTTACTGAGTTGTGTAAGTCTGCTCAAGTTGCTTAATTTGTCAAGGACTCATTTTCTATGTCAAGTAAGGATGATGATGGTTAGCTCATTAAATTGTTGTAAAGGTGCAGAAGAAAGCACTTTCTCTGTCTATTATACCATCTTTACTAGATGGTTTATTATGAAAGCATTTATTTCTCAACACCAAGTAATAATAATAAACAGGATGTGTGTCATAGTTACATGCCATGTGCTGCTGAAATTCTTTACCTGTGTTAATTCATGTGACCCTCTTAGCAACCCAACCAAACAAGCACTGTGGTCTCTGTTTTACACAAGAAGAAACTTAAGGCACAGAAAAATGAATCTAATTTTACTTTCTAAGAACAGAGACATAGCAACGTGTCAAATTCAGGGTTAAAACCCAGGTGTCAGGCATCTTCATTTATCCCGTTTTCTGCACAGCCTCTGAGTATTGTACATTGCTTTCTCCTTTATTGTTGGGAAGAGGGTAATGTAGGGAATGAGTCATAAAACTTGTATTGCACTCTAGATTATGAGCCGTTGATTATGCTGAACAGCCACTCTTTCTCTTTAAGCCTTTGGTTAGTTTCCTTATCTATGAAACAAATTGGGTAGTGAAGGACCTGGTTTTCTCTTCCTAACACCTTGGGGAATTGTCCTTCTCACAGTATATGGCAATTCTGGCCCTCCCCCACAACACACAACCAGTTCAGGACTTCAGATTTCCCTGTATCTCAGAAAACAGTGACTGGGCCAGGGTTGAGCATACATATAAACAACATGGAACCTGTGCATAGTGAGTCCATTTTTATTTCCAAGCTAGAAAAGTTGAAATAATCATGGGAGTATAAAGAGACCATCTCTGGCTCCATAAAAGAGACTCTGCTTGACACTGAATTGAACAAAAAAACCAGCCATCAGGAATCTCAATTTAGAGCTGAGGTTTTGGAGGAGAGGAGAGAAAAGAGAAGAGAGGCTATGGGAAGAAACCTATTTATGGCAATTACTTTGATTCTTGGACTTTACTATAAGTAAAGTTAGTATATCTCCATACTTTATAGTTTTGCCATTAAAAAAAAAACGCTCCACTTTCCCCCAAATACTTGGCTTGTCTTTCTTGTACTTAGTAGAGCTAAAGGTCTTACTCATAGATTATGTTTCACTATATCATCCTAGATCTAAAAGAATATGTGTTTGATATTTGAGAAATACTTTTAAATAAGTTGAGTTAAAAAAAATTAAGCCTGGTGCAGGTGGCTCACACTTGTAATCCTAGTTACGAAGGAGGCTCAGATCTGAGAATGATGGTACAAAGCCAGCTCAGGCAGGAAAGTCTATGAGACTCTTTTCTCCAAATAACCAGCAACAAGTGGAAAGTAGAGCTATGGATCAAGTGATAGAGTGCTAGCTGTGAGCAATATAGCTCAAGAATAGCACCTAGGCCCCGAGTTCAAACCCCAGGACTGGCACAAAAAGAAATGAAAATGAAAATACACTAAGCTAACATAGTACCTTAAGAACAACATGTTATCTCTCATCTCTTTTGCTGTCCCTTGGTTATCTCATATTGTTACAGTATCTCACTTGTTACCTGATATATTGGATATATTTGTATTTGGTTATTTGAAATTGGATAGGGAAGGGGTGGAGGTGGGGGGGAGGGAAATGTGGATCAAGACATGTGAAAGGGTATCAATGTATGGGAATTAATGCACCATCTATCTGGCAAATATCATGTAACCCTTCTATTAATTACAATAAAATATATGAAAAAAAGAAAATACACTAAGCTAAATAAGTTGAATTGTTTGTTCAACTAGAAATCCATGATACAAAGTGGTATAGCTAAGACGAAAAAATTTATTTCAAATGACTTCTATAGGTTTCCAAAAATGAATGCATTGTTAATGGTCTGAAATTTTTTAAATGAGTACTTCACTGACTTAGAAACTCCATCTAAATTCATACTTTTTTTAAAAAGTAAGCTCTGAGTTAAGGGCTGATAGAAATTAAAGAATGTCCATCAATTCAAAAGGAAAAAAAAAACAAAAAGATGCATTATTGAGGGATTAATAGAATGTAAAGAGAATTTCTAGCCATGCTAATATAATGTCATAAATTTCAAAGAGGCACTACAAAGCCAGACATCGAATGGCTTTGAAGTTCAGGATTATATTAGGCCTATGTCAGGCCCACTTGTACCCACCCAATTCCAAATTTATATCCACAAATATAAATGAGCATTTAGAATATATGTATAATCAACACACAAATATGTTAAAATGCTTTTAATTAGGTAATTGTGTATACACAGAAACATATACATGTCTATATGAGTAAACACGTATACAGAGAAACATATTTCTTTTCTTTCTTTCTTTCTTTTTCCTTCCTTCTCTTCTTTCTTTCTTTCTTTCTTTCTTTCTTTCTTTCTTTCTTTCTTTCTTTCTTTCTTTCTCTCTTTCTCTCTTTCTTTCTTTTTCTCTCTCTCTCTCTCCCTTCCTTCCTTCCTTCCTTCCTTTCTTTCTTTCTTTCTTTCTTTCTCTCTCTCTTTCTTTCTCTCTCTCTTTCTCTCTCTCCCTCCCTCCCTCCCTCCCTCCCTCCCTCCCTCCCTCCCTCCTTTCTTTCTTTCTTTCTTTCTTTCTTTCTTTCTTTCTTTCTTTCTTTCTTTCTTTCTTTCTTTCTTTCTTTCTTTCTTTCTTGAGTCTGGGTGCTGTACCTGATCTCTTATTGCTCAAGGCTAGATCTCTACCACTTTGAACAACAGCTTTACTTCCTGTTTTCTGGAAAGAAGAGTCTCAGGGATGTTCCGGCTTGGGCTTGCTTTAAACCACAGTCCTCAGATCTCAGCCTCCTGAGTACTCAGCAAGGATGACAGATGTGAGCCAACAGTATCCAGCTAGAAATGTAATTCTTATAGGTAGACATAGTCATATACTTTGAATCCCACAGAGTGTTTCTGCTGCCATTATCCAACTGAATGGTCTATAAGGAAAGCAAGCTCTTTAAATGCCTTATGCTTTATCTCATAATCCCCTCAATAGAGATATGAGAGACAAACAATATCATCACCTCCATTTTATGGATAGGACTACTGAGGTGTAGAAAGTTGCAGTAACTTGCTAAAACTTTCCCATCTAGTAATACAAGTCTTTCTGGCTTTAAATAATTATTGAAATCATTGTTAGTCTATTCCTTCCAAATATAATTAACAATAATAATAATAGACAATAAAACAGAACTATTATCTACCCAACAAAACCGAAGGTAAGAGATGAAAATGCAACAAGATAATACTGAGTGAGAGAGGGAATGTGTATGTATATGGTAACTAAGAAAAGAACCAAGTTATCAATATTCAGGGAGGTAGTGTTGTAAGTGAAAAAAACCCAAAACTAAAATACATATTCTCTTCTCCAAAGTGATTAATCCTTTCCATTTATTGCTATTCAGTTGGTTTCATGTAAATTTGATGCATAACGTGAACTCATCAAGAGCTCCAACCTGCTCTGCAGCAAGCATGGTCCTTAGGGCTTTGGGAGACAGAAAGTGAGTGATTGAGCCAGCAAAGGCCAAGGGAAGCGTGCTCCAGCCTGCCAGCTGCAGCTGCTGAAATCTAGCAGTCAATTTAGTATTTCCTGTGCAGGCAGTTCTGAAAAAAGTTCCCAGCTTGTTTGTATGTGACTAGCTTATGTTTCCTGGATGCCTGGAATGATGCCTTTTTTTAGGGGTCATTTCTTTTCATGCACATGGTTCTGACTCCATAGGGTTTTCATGCTCATGAAAACAGGGCCCTGTGATTTGTAAGTGGAAAATTGATCATACATATTTACAAAGGAGTTTTCCAAGTCCTTAGAGATTAGAGTGTCCTTTCCTTCCAGGTATTGAGGTGATGGAGGTGATACTGAGAATAGTCTTTAACATGAGGGAAGTCTTTGTAAGAGTGAGTCAGCATCTCCTGTTGGCTGGACACACCCTGTTAGCTGCTGATGTGTGTGAACTGCTCTAGCAGAAGCAGCAATAGAATGTCTTAGGGTTTGGGGTTGCTTCCCAGTGGTCTTACCCTATAAGGACTTCGGGGGCATAGCTTCAGTGTGAGTGTACTTGTGGACTTTTTAAGACATCCACTGAAGAGTTGACTGAGCATGCCTGAACCTTGGTTTTTTTTTTTAAGTTCAGAAGATGCAACATGGACGTATACCTAGTTTCATCTATTTGTTACTTAAATTTTTCTAATGAACTAAGATTATGAATAAAAATACTTGATCATTCTACCTAGCAAATGAAATCATAATAGTTTATTTTTTACCACTAATATCTCCTGAAAGCATACTACATACTAGATGCACAGTGTATTTGTGTGTGTGTGTGTGTGTGTGTGTGTGTGTGTGTGTTGATACTGGGGCTTCAAAACAGGGTACCATTTCACTTCTTTTTTTGTTTTTTGTATTTGATAGTTTATTAGAGATGAGTCTCATGGACATTTTTGCCTGGGACTGATTTCAAACTGTGACATTCAGATCCTCTCAAGTAGCTAGGATTAGAGGTATGAGCCAGCTATTTTACTCTTTGGCTAACATTCAGTCCATCAGTGCGTGTTACCTGCTTTCATTGTTTCTTTCAGTCTCCTTCTACTGGTCTCTGTTTACTGGAATATGAAGCATCATAGAAAGCGGGAAAAATGCAAGTAAGCCTGATGCCCTGTGTTAGATTTTTGTAAATAGGTTTCCTATGAACAAACGAGTTCAAGGGGCCTATCATAGTACCAGCCTGCTTAAGCATGCTGGGTGTATCTATTTCTGGGTAGCTGATAGCAAAATGAGGCTTTGAGAATTTAATATCTCAAGGCCACATAGCTGGTTTATGTTCTTCTAAACAATTCTATATGAATGAGATATCTGGCTTTCTTCTAGAGATAGGCAATCACAGTGAGGAGAAAGGAGGGCTTTTCATTGTTTGCAGAAATCCAGTTGTCATTAGAAGATCTCATACATGGGTGGAGTTTCTGGGAGACATCATTGTTTTTGCCACCTCTGATGGGCAGAACCCTGAAAAAGAGGCTGTCACTTGGGGTTTCTCCTGTATCAGCCTGATAGACAGCAAAACACCTATGTAGAAGGAAAACCTGGGCCCAATGGGAAGCATTTGGAAATCATTTATAGCTCTCTTTTTCCCCCCTTTTCTCTCCATTTCTTCATTTGTTTAAGAAAACATGAGTTTGAACCAGTTATGTTTGTGGTTTGGATATAAAAAGGAAAAGACAAACAGACAATCATTGATGATCCCTTCCAATTTGATGTCTATGTATATACATCTACATATTGTTCCTTGTATGTAAATAAATTCATATACCTAGAAATATTTGGGATGGGTCCATCTACAATGATCCATCAATTAAATTTTACACAAGGGATGCAAGCTTTATTAAATCTCTCCTATTCTGCTAAATGCCAGAGATACAATGCAAATAAAGGTTACACAGAAGAAGAAAAATGAAGTTGTAAATGAAAATAAAAAGCTAGATAAGTTCTCCCTTACCTGATATGCTTGGAACTAGAAGAGATTCAAAATTGGGAACTTTTCAGGTTTTGATAGATTTGCATATATATAAAAGGAGATATCTTGGGGATAGGACCCAAAACTACGGGTGAAATGTATTTATGCTTCACATAAATGAATGGATAGACATGTATATATATGTATGAATCAATATATATATGTTTGTGAATCTAAATGAATGTATATGTATATAATGGCTTATATACATAGCCTGAAGCTACATTCCTATAATATGCTTTGGTTGTACATATGTTTTTTCATGCATTGCGTTGTCACTTTTAACATCCTGCTTACACTCAGAAAGTTTCAGATTTTGTTTGACTTCTCAGATTAGGGATGCTCAACCCATTTGAAAACTAGTATATTCTAAACAAGCAGTTTTTCCAGAACAGGAGAACACAACCATACTGAGGAATGTCAGGTCTCCCTAGAGCCAGTTCCTAGGCTTCTAAGGGGCCTCTTGCTCTCCTTGGGACTCTCTATCAGTCTCTAGCTCTTAGTCAACTACTCATGATTTCGAATCTGTAGAACCACAGGTTTGGCTCAAGTGGTGGAGTGCTAGCCATGAGTGAAATGATTTTTATTCTGTTACAGGGTAAGTCCGAGAGAAGTTGGGTTAAGATAAAACAAATGTATGTAGCCACTAGCCGCCATGCCTTTCCCATTCAAAAGAGAATTGGTCTAGGATTCTGTGTTCACAAACACAGGACAAGATAACCTCTTTGGAGACTAAAGCACAATCTTTTTGCTTTTTCAACATAAACTGCACAATTAAATTTTTTCCTTGAGAATATGATCTGAAAATGGGGTATGTGATTGTGGGGGGAGGGTAGAGGTTATTTATTTTTTCCTTCAAATTGTATCCACAGAGACTCTCTACCTCTTGCACAGTAGCAAGGTTCAGTCCTGTGGGTGATCTCTAACTTCTCATTGCTTAGAGAGCTTCAAATAATACTTAGACATGAGGAGATCCCAACTGAGTCAAATTGGAATCTCTAAAACTGAAGTCTGGACATTGATCCTCTAAGCTCCCTCCGCTGGTGTTGTGATTCTAATACACAGCTGGGGCCAAGCGCCTCGTGAAAGTAGGAAAAGAGATGGCAGGCTTTGGAGTATGACAGGTTTGTGTTTGAATTCCAGATCTATTGCTCTTTGTGGTTTGCGACACTGGGCATTTTCGAAGCTTCCTGAACCCATGTTCTTGCCTCACAGATGATAATAGGAAAATTTATATTGTTTATTCAGTTTATTTCCTTTTAATTGTGTTGTCTAGGTTGGCCTCACCCTCACGATCCTCTTACTTCAACTTTCCAGGTGCTGGGATTAATGAGTGTGAACCACATTACCAGGGTGAGTAGATTAATAGTTCTTAATGTTAAGACTCTTCTTTCAAGATTAAAATCTAGTGTATTCCTTTTAATCTTAATTCTATGAATTTTTTTACATTCTAAGAATGCTGAGAATGTTAAAGCATTTATTTGATAGTGAAATTCTGTTCTGCTTTTTTTTTTTTTAACTATCACAAGCCATTTACTCTCAGTTTCTGTTGTTGGGTTTGATTGATTCATTTAAAAATATATCCTTAAGTAGTCATACAGAGGAATTGCCACTTACAGCAGTTTAGGATGCATGGCTTTTTTAAAAAAAGGAAACACTCATAATATTTGGTGAATCTATTACTACCTATTATTATTTAGTGAATCTATTATTGTATCACAGAACTACAAAACCTAGATCCATTTGTGATGATAATACTATTATTATTGATTATATAGCCAGAAAAAGTAACCAGATCCACAAATCTTGATTTAATTTTCAGAATGATAGTATAAGTTTAAAAACTCTACTGACTTTGTTGCCTGCTATATTGTATATACATATTTATTTGTTTATTTGAAATAGGAAAGGGAAGAGGGGGAAACAAGATGATTGGAAGGGTGTGGGGGAGGGAAACAGAATATAAACATGTTCGATAAGTAATGTACCCCACTACCTGATGAATGCAACTGTAACCCTCTCTATATACTACCCAGACAATAAAAAATCTACTATCTTCAAGTATTAGGGACTTCAATTTCAACCAACAAGCTCATAGCAACACAATAAATAGTCAAGGTCCATAAGGCTATGGATGCAGAAAAAGACAACACAACCAGATGCAGGTTAAATACTCATAACTTAGAGGGTGGCTAACTCAGTCAGGATTATTCTGGTCTACCAAAGCCTAGAGGACAAGCTTTTCTTCATCCTCACTTTTGCACTGGCCAGTAGATAAACATAACAAATGTAGGAGAGTGAATTCTGAGTTTAACATGAGCCAGTATTTCATCTGTCTGTGTGGCTTATGTTAATCATACCTCTGTTTCTCCTTACCCACATATTTCTTGAACAATAAATAGGTGCAGGTGAGTATTATATGTTGAATATATGCATTGAATATCACATTTCTTTGTGATGTCTTAGTTCTTTTGCAGATAATCTTTGTTTTCTCCAGTTAAAGATTAAAAAAAATTTAGACTGGGGGATATTGCTCAGAGCTAAAGTGCTTTTATGTGTAAGCACCCTAAATTCAATCCCCAGTACCAGAATAAACACACAAATAAAATAATATGTTGAAAACATTCTAATTATTCAATGTTCTTGTAATCACATCTTTTTTTCCAAATCTTTCATTTATAGGTATATAATTGAGTGATCAGGTATTCTGGTTTGCCAGGAGTGAAGGATTTCCTAGATTTTATGTTCCAAAGTGTTGCCTCATGAAAACAAAATTGCAAAAATAAAGCACAACCATATTCACTGCAGCATTGTTTACCGTAGTTAAGATATGGAATCAACCCAAATGCCCCTCAGTGAAAGAATGGATCAAGAAAATGTGGTACATATACACTTCCATCAGGAAGAATGATATTGGACTGTTTGTCTAAAGAAATAGACGTGGAAAACATTATATTAAGCGAAGTCAGAACCATATAAACATAGGTTGATTGTTTTCTCTCACTGGCAGTATCTAGAATGTGCACATAAATCTACAAGTAAACATACTACATGGTAAAAACAAATTCACTGGAACATGATAAATTATACAGGGCTCTAAACATTCACACAATGATACCAAAGGAAGATATTCTTAGGAAGGAATCACGAAGTCTCAATAGCTATGTACATAGGACCATATAAAATACTCTTTTCTGAAATGAACTCCAAGAAATGTAAATAAAACATTCAATCTGATTGATCAAATTCCTCAAAGGAACTGGGTGCTGGTGGCTCACACCTGTAATCCTAGCTACTCAGGATGCTAAGATCAGAAGGTCAGGTTCAAAGGCAGCCCCAGCAGAAAGTCCAGGAGAAACTACATACAACTTGCTGCCAAAAAGCCAGAAGTAGAGGTGTGGCTGAAGTGGTAGAGCATCAGCCTTCAGCAAAAAAGCCGAGTGTGGGGACCTGAGTTCAAGCACCAGTACTCTCTCTGTCTCTGTCTTTCTGTCTCTGTCTCTCTCTGTCTTTCTGTCTCTCTGTCTCTGTCTCTGTCTCTCTCTCTTTCACACACACACACACACACAAAGACATAAAAAAGAAAAAAAAACAAGAAGCAGATTCATTCAAAGAGGAATGATATTTCTTTTGGAATACAGAAGCATATGTGTTATTAATGCATATGAGTGCCCAAATGAAGTGACCATTACACAGTGAATCTGAGAAGAAACCATATATCTGCTGAAATACGGCAAGCCCAGGCGGGGATAGAACAAAGAAATTTAAAGAAATTTCAGCAAAGGAAATAAATCACGGCTCTTTGTGAATTGAGTTTGCTCTTTATCTATTTTTGGTAGCTCCCCCCACCCTTCCCCACCATGTTTGTCATTTAGAAGTTACCCTTGCCATTTGTTTTATTTTTTTTTTTTCGCTACAGGTTATTTGACTCTAGTTTCATCAGCAGAATTTTTTTTCCTTCTATTCCTTCTCAGTTAACATATCGTCTGCATCTTGAAGAACCTGGGGTGGAAGGGAACGTCACATGGGAATGACGTTCCATCTTTTCTGGAGAACTATTTTCTTTTCTTGTCAAGAATTCCAGAGGAAGAATGTATGTGAGGGGCTATTGAATTTTCCTTTCTTTCTTCTTTGAGAACCAGTCTCTCCTTAAAAGTCAGATGAATGGTATTTTCTGCAACTGGTTTTACTTTAAGTGAAATTAAAAAAAAAATCCATTTTGTTTCTTTTCCATTGCTTTCTTCTCCTTAAATGTCAGAACTTACACAAAGAGCAAGAGAACCTTGCTTCTCAGACTAAAGAGGCCCTTCTGGGTGAGCCCTTGGCCCATAGAAAACCCACCCCCTTTCCAGGGAAATCAGATCCTGGGGCAAAATAGGTGAAGAAAGATTGAGCAGCTGTTAAAACATTTAGTCTGTTTTTCTCCTCAACCCCTGTCGGTCCCCTTGCTTCCCGGCGCCCTTCCCTACATGGTCCTTCCCCTCTCTGGGTGGTGTGCTGGAAACCTCAGGACCCTCAGTGCAGAGCAAACATGAGCCTGGTCTCCCCCTCCCTACCACCATCTTCCCCCTCTCCACCCTCCTGGCCACACTCCTGGAGGACAGTGGGGAGATTGATTGTGTGTGTGTGTGTGTGTGTGTGTGTGTGTGTGTGTGTGTGTGTGTGTGTTTGCCAACTATTTGCAGAGCCTGCAGCCACAGCTTGGTTTAATTAGGGAATCAGAGCATTTCTTTTATGTAGGTCACATCAGGTTTTGATTTCCACTCTCATATAGATAGCTATAACCTTCCTGAAAAGTCAGAAATATATGTACAATTAGAAATGTAAAAAAAAGGTGACAATTTTTCTCCCTATAATTCTCACCAGAGTAATGTTATGATAACATAGCCATACCCTCCCCCTCTCTCTTTCTCTCTTCTCTCCTCTCTCCTACTCCTGTCTTTTTCCCTCTGCTTCCTCTCTCTCTCTTTCTCTCTCTCTCTTTCCCTCTCCTATGTGGAACATATCTAAGTATTAACAGGTGTGTGTGTGTGTGTGTGTGTGTGTGTGAAGGGATGATTGTTGGTTATTTGCTTGCTAACATGTGCTCTTGCACCTGAAAGAGTTGAAGAGTTTCCTTTCTATGAAATTTAACACTAAAGAAATCTACCTGGTAGAAAGAACGTAACAACAATCATCCAGTTACTCTTCGAGATGTAATAAATGCAAAGTGGTAAGACGGAGATAGCAGACTGGGCATTATAATGAAAATTCATGAGCTGAAACCCCAAATTAAGTATGTTTTCAAGGCTATAGACAGCCCCAAGGAAACCCTGTCGAAAGGATTTGTCATGCACAAAGAATATTCCTTGGCTGAAAGCCACACGGGAACCACTGATGATTAGGGAAGTCTGAAAAGGGAGCATCGGTTCTGGTATTGTCTTAGACCAATGTCTAAGCTAATATTATTTGCCTTTTAGAAATTTGTTATAGTTGGGGCATGATTTTGATGTCGATTGCTGTCTACTTACTAAGTTTTATGCTTACTTTTGCTCATAGAAAAATTTGAAATTTTAGCAGCTAGATGACATACGTAAATAAATGAAGCTACATGAACACTGAAGAGCAAGACAGACAGTTTGCCCATCATCTCCAGCCCCACCCCTATTTTTTTTTTCAGAATATATGCTGATACAGGAAATGCATACTTACGAGACTAATGTGACATCATGTAATCTGCCACCCACGGATAATTAATTAGGCTGCTCAGCGAGTGTCAGGCAAACAAGTGAACATTATAGGCTGGCAGGAGGGTGAAGCAAGGTCTGTTTGCATTTCCTGGGTGGTTAAATGAAGAGCTGTGTGAAACACTGAAATGAAATCTGGTGAAACACTTCAAGTTGTGCACCTCTTCAGATATTCAGAGAGGCTATTAGTCCTCAAAGGCTCCATTCTAAACTTTGCAAAGCAGCTGTAAAAGGATGTCTGTCAGTGGAGTTGGTGCCTGGACTGTTGGAGGAGAAGCTCACAGACTCATTATTTTCCGAATGAAAAGGGAACCACAGCTTGTCTGTTCTGATATGTTTGATTAAACTGCTAAACTAAGGGTCAGGGGGAGACTGGGGAACCTTTAGCTGAGTTTCTGAGCCTTTCACTGACTTTCCAAACTCATTGGGCAGGAAGTATCACGGTAATAGGACCTGCCGTGACATCTCGGCCATGTTCTCTGCTGGGAACCACATCACTGAAACTGCCTGTCTCAGGATATTTTATTCTTGTTCTTCTTGCTGTGACTCACCCTTGTGAATAATCTCCAAGAAGACTAAAAGGAATTCATTATGGTTTCAAATTGCTTCAGGCAAAAACTTTGCTTTCACCTTTCAGCAGAGGTTGCCTTTCAGGGGAGAGGTGTCAGAACCAAAGACACAGAAAGGGTGGAGTTTATCTACCTCTAAATCAAATTTCAGTTGCCAAAGGTCACAACTGCAATCTGAGCTCATTTAAGAGGTGTGGACGATGGCTTTGGAATCACTCTGCTATTTATTGCTAAATTCAAGCTGTAGTGTACAGAGACCTGTATTTTGTTATGGCTGGAGTTAAGCCATAGATCCTCTCACACTTGTATTTGGTGATAGGTTAGCTCAGTACATGGAAATGGGGGAAAGAAAAATCTCCAGTGTATTCTGTAGAACTGCAATGCCCCCTCCTGTCTGCTCTGCTAGGGATGGAGAAATACATTTGGGTTCATAAAAGGGTGAACATTATGTTTATGCTTTTCTTTATCACTGTTTCTTCAGTCTTGGGGAATCTTTTTTTATGGCAAAGACCAATTTTAGATATTTATAACATCAATACAGGCAGATAGCCAAGGGCAGCAAATGAGAGGCATGTATATGTATGTCCTATCATGTGCCAAATGATTTCACATTTTTGTACTGCCCACGAGCTGGATGCTGTCCACCCTTGCAAGGGCTCTAAAAATCATTGATGCAGCTGGATGCTAGTAGCTAGCTCACACCAGTAACCCTACCTACTCAGGAAGCTGAGATCTGAAGACCTCAGTAGGAAGTCAGCGTGGGCAGAAAAAAAAAAAAAATCCAGGAACGCTTACTGCTTACCTCCAATTAACCAGCAAAGAAAAAAAAAAAAAGCAAACAGCAACAACCAACAACAACAAAAACAGAAGTGGAGCTGGGCTCCATAGTAGAATGTCATCCATGAGTAAAAAAGCTAAGGAAGACCACCCTGGCTCTGATTTCAAGCCCCAGTGATCACACACAAACACATGCACAATTGTACTTGGCTCATGTATGCAAATTTGATTCTATTTCCTCAGTTTGCTTCCTATAATGTACAAAAGAAATAAAATATAATACTCAAGATTGTGCTATTTTTTATTACATTGCTCAGTTAAGTACAATTTTCTTTGTGGCTGTGAAGGTAGGTGGCACCCCTTACAATGATCTGCAGACTAGTTGTCACCTTGCACAATGAAGCAGCAATAGACATGTTTCAGCCACTAGGATTTTAATAAAAATGATCCACTGGAATTATCTGTATTATCTATCTACCTGTACAAAGTTCATTGATTCCTTATACAAGTCATGCAGTGATCTATAATAAAAATATATACAGTGTAGGCCATGTCTTAACTCAAATGACTTCTCAGAAAGAAAGCATCAAGATCCTTATACAGAACTAAGGAAAAGAAGTGGTAGTTCTGACATGGTCCATGTTTTCCAGTTCTACTTTGGTTTAGTATGGATACTTTATTGAATCTTCCCTCATTTATGTTGCTGTTGTCTGCACACCACAGTTGTTTCCCTTGTCTAGGACTGGGCTTTTTTGGTTTTGTTTCCTGATTTTATTTTAAATATCTGTTTCTAATGTTTTATAAAATGAGTCTATGTTCTTTTTGCATCAATGAAATATGAGTCTTAAAACTAGAGGCATGTGCATGCACATGTATGGATGTGTGTGAGTTTGATTTTTAATTAATTTTTTTCAGTGCTGAGGATTAAATCTAAGGTCTTACCTTTCCAGCCAAGTACTTTAGCACAAAGCTACTTCCTCAGACCTCAGTGAATGGATGTGAGTTGTGTTCCCATAATGGAAAGACATTTAGAGATGCTGGATAGGGTTTGGGAAATGAGACTCAGATGCTAAATATTGTCCTCCATTTTATATACAAATAACAAATGCTAACAATGATAATACTTTAGATTTTTGTGTCTTTAATTAGATTTATGACAACAACTATTAGACTGAACCAAGTTTAACTAAAAAAAAAATGGAGTCAATAGATTCTTTTCACATACAGTTGGGCTTAAGGTCTCCATATCACTGTTTTGGGTACGGAATAAAACATCTTCAAATACTTTTCCTTTTTTAGTGTGTGTGGGGGTTCAAGGGGCTTGAACTCTGGCCTGGACGCTGTCCCTGAGCTCTTCAGCTCAAGGCTACTGTCCTACTCTTAAGCCACAGCCCCACTTCCTGTTTTCTAGTGATTAATTGGAGATAAGAGTTTTTTGACTTTGTATTGCTCGGGCTGGCTTTGAACCTTGATCCTCAGATCTCAGCTTCCTGAGTAGCTAGGATTACAGGTTCAAAAACCTTTCTGAAGACGGAAAATCATGCTAGGATTGGAAGTCAGAGATGCAGTTCAGATGAGCTGGACTTCAGTGTTCCTGTCCCCATCACACATTTTGGGGCTTCTAGTGACTGTTACTATTTTGTGTGCCAGTCCCTGGGCTTGAAGTCAGAGCCTAAGCCCTGTCCTTGGGCTTTCTCAAGCTAGAACTCTACTACTTGAACCATAGCACCATTTCCAGCTTTTTCTATGTATGTGGTACTGAGAAATTGAACCTGGGTCTTTGTGCATGCTATGCAGGCATGTACTCTTGAAGTAGGCCATACTCCTGGCCATGACTTTTCTTTTTGTTGTTAGAAAAGCATCCATTTGAAATGATAGCATGTAGAAAGTGAGGACCAAAGATGACACATTTTTGAAACCTCCCTTCTTTATTTAATAATCATTGGAATGATCATAACTTAGTCACGAAGCAGTTACCTTTGGTTCACTCATCATCCACAAAAAGTCTTTGTTGAGTAGGATCTGGGGAGGAGGGCTTGCCTGTTGACCTGCTCCTCCTCTGATCTCTCCACGAGTACATTCTGCCCAGCTGGCAGTGGGATCCTTGGGAAAGACATTCATTTTTGTCAAATATTCCCTCTGTGTTTTCCAACTAGGACTTATCACAAACAACGACCTATTTTTCTGTGGCATCTGGTGGTAGAGTTGTTATTTATTTATTTTTTTGAGTTGCCTTTGGAGCTGGATCTTAGTTAAAACTTTTCAGGACTTGTGATGAGGCTGAATGTGAAGTTGAGTGTGGAAGTCAGGGAGCTTAATAAATATTTAAAACTGATTAGACTCCAGGAAAATGTTGCCTTTTGAAGAAAGAAATTTTCCTTCATTCTATTTTTATAAGTTTTTTTTTTTTCATAGCAAAAATGAACAAGTACAGACGCCCCTATCCACTACAGGATAGACTGGCTTGCTGGGAGCCAAGTGTAGAAAGCTTCATGCCTAGGAAAGCAAGTAGGAGAACTAACACTTTGAAATGAAGTGTGCTAGTGAAAGCACCTGCTGCTTCATATTGAAATGCTTTAATTACCAGTCACCCAGTAAGAAAATTCTGCCCAAGATAAATCTAACCAGGAAAACATGAGACTAAATGAAAGGATCTCTAGGATATGGAAACAAGAGCTTTATCTGGTGTAATTGTTGTTCTTAATATGCTATGTTATTTCTCTTTTCTTTTTTTGCCCCTTGGTTAATGTCATATTGTTACTGTATCTGACTTTATTGGATATTGTTTATTTGAAATAAGAAAAGGAAGGGGGAAAACAAGATGATTGGGAGGGAGTGGGGGAAGGAAATGGGGACAAAAACATTAGAAGGGGTATCAATGTGTGAGAAGTTCCCTGACAATAAAACATTAAAAATAAATAAAAGGGTTCACTGTGTAAGTAAAAAAAAATGGTTCAAGTCGAGGCTATACCAGGTACTCTCATACTCCATGAAGCTGCTCCCCACGGAGCCAACAAGAAATTACCAATACAAACTTTTAGGTGCTTGACATCCTTTAAAACATTTTTAATTTTGAAGAAATTGCTTTTCAAAAACTGCCTCTGCATAAAATACCACCTTCTCCTCAAAGACATTTGAAACATTTTGGAACAAGTATGAAAAAGTGTGATATGTGCACAGATGACAAAAGCAAGGATGGAAATAGAGGCCTGGTGTGAGAGGCTACGTGTTTACAAACCGAGAGTTGTGCAGGGGACAGGGGCTTGCATTGTATTAGGGCTCCAACACTCAGTCAGAAACAGGAGGATCTGGGGTTTGAACCTGTGTGTCTGGTGGGAGAGCCCAGAATCCTAGAAGTCATTTAGTCATATAGCACCTATGACACAAATATGGTTGCTATTTCTGATATCTGCAAGACCATCTCTGAGAACTCTAAAAGAAAAACAGATTATTTCTTCTCAAATTTTTTACTGAATCATTCTAGTTGTCCCATATGGATTCATTCAATCAGCCATCAACAGTTTTTCAATAAACACTTCTTCCTTCCTTCTTCCCTCCCTCCCTCCCTCCCTCCCTCCCTCCCTCCCTTCCTTCCTTCCTTCCTTCCTTCCTTCCTTCCTTCCTTCCTTCCTTCCTTCCTTCCTTCCTTTCCTTTCCTTTTTTTTTTTTGCTACATTTCTCTCTTATTAGTCAAATTAATACAAGCCTGAAACTTTGGAGATTTGAGTGATAACAAAACCCATAAACATACTCAGTTTGTCCCCTTCTTTGGGTAATTCTCAGAGGTGGACCCTAACTCCTCTTTCCTTAAATGTGGGCTGTGCCTCGTGGTTTTCCTTCCAAACAGCAGAGGGTAGAATGCGAAGCATGGGGTAATGACTTGGCTTGTGGAGAATCAACTGCTTCTACTGGGTGATCACACATCCATAGTGAAAACCATGCTGATGGCATATGCCCTTGATAGGAGGTGATGGGAATCACACTTTAAAACTCTTCATCACCTCAGTCTTCCACGAAGAAAATATCAGATAAATCCCAACTGAGGAGTAGTCTATTTCATTTGATGACACAGAAAGACTGTGCCTGTCTCCCAGCCTGACTGTCAGTGCATTCTTTCTTCCCTGAAGGGTTCTCTCAAACTCCATACAGCACATAAGACTAGTTTCTCCAACTGTGAGTAATTTCAGGTGGGGAATTGTATCCTAAGTGGATTTCTCTCCTAGTAGCATAGCAGAGATTAGTGACCATGACAGGCTTTCCAATTGCTACTTAATATCCATTCTGTAATTAATTCAACCGTCATTTATTTAGTACATTTATGTGATACTTTCCCTTTCTCCCTCACTCATTGGATCCTGTTTCATTTTTTTGAACATCAGTTCCTAGATTTTTTTTTTTATTATTTTGTTCATCATGGGGCTTGAACTCAGGGCCTGGGGGCCATCCCTGAGCTCTTTTGCTCAAGGCTAGAGCTCTACCACTTGAAGCCACAGCTCCATTTCCTGTTGTCTGGTAGTTCGTTGGAGTCTCAGGAGACTTCTCTGCTCCAGATTGGCCTTGAACTGTGATCATCATATCTCAACTTCATACATAGGTATGATTAGGCATGAGCCACCAGCACCCAGCTTTTTTTTCTTAACATTAACTTAACAAAACACTGAATTATATTTCCACATCACTATGGACATTCAATGATAGGATTCTTCTATAGCATCAGAAGACAGCTGGGAACTTGTGGAAGTGTCCTGATTTAGGTAATATTCCCTTTGAGTCTTCCTTCTTTTGTCTGAGAATACATACACAATGAGTCTCAATTATAAAGAAGCCAAACATGAAGGAGAAGAGATCTAAGAGTTGGAGTCTTTGATCACATGTTTGTCATATTTTGAATAAATAATGTCCCAGTGATCCCTGTGTTGGTAGTTGGTTCCAATTAGTGATACTAATTTGGGAAAAGGTGGAAATTTCAGGAGAGGGGATTTATCAGAGAAAGCAAGATTATATTTGGTGCCCAGTCCTTTCTTTGTACTGCTTCTAGAGGAGTATGCTAGCATAGGCCCACCCACATATGTTTCAAATAGCCATGACATTCTATAGTACCACTAGCCCAGAATCACTGGGCCAAGTCAGAGATATAAACTATAAACTGAAATCTCTCAAACAGTGTTCCCCCTCAAAATTCTTCCTCCCTTAAGTTGTTTATTTCAAATATGTAGTCCTACTGCTGCAAAAGTTGCCAATACATCCTGGCCTAAGCAAGAAAGTCTCATCTTTTTTTTTTTTTTTTCTTTTCTTTTGTCGGCTTTGGCTCTTGAACTCTGGGCCTGGATATCGTCCCTGAGCTCCTCAGCTCAAGGCTGCCACTCTATTCCTTGAGCCACAGAGCCATTCTAGGTTTTTTTTTTTTTTTTGGTGGTTAATTGGAGATAAGAGTCTCATGGACTTTAGTGTCCAAGCTGACTTTGAACCTTGATCCTCAGATCGCAGCCTCCTGAGTGGCTAGGATTACAGGTGTGAGCCTCCTAACCCAACTTGAAAGCCTCATCATTGCTATGTGCATTTGAGTTTCTGTCATATGGAGGTAAACTCATGGAGCTGGGGGTGTTATTCAATGGAAGAGCTTAGGATTAGCATTCACAAGGCCCTGGGTTCAGTCTTCAATGCCAAAATGTTAAAGCAAAAGCACGAAGAAGATGGACAGGCTGTGTAGAGTCACACTTAGCCCTGGAACTTATTAAGCCAAAATAGTCTCTTCCAAAGTCTCCTGGTAGATGAATGATACTTACTGTGACTGAATATACCAAACTGAGCGTCTAGGAAAGTGTGGTAAATATCACCACTTTTCTTGTTTAAGGAATTGGGAAGCTTATCTGGATTTTATTAAAGAGTGCTTTGGTCATATTTTTGGACAGATTAGTGGATGGATTTTGGAGGTTCAGACAAAATATTTTTGCTGTTGATTGCTGTGACACAGTAGAATAGAATGTGTGACATATCATTTTATGATTCGTGTTTCTACCATGATTGCAGGGAGATGTTTATGTATGTGCCTCCTCTGCCTGCTGAGGACTCATCAACTGCAAAGAAATACTATAATAAGAAAAAAAACCCCAAACCTGTTTTGAAGAAATTCTAAAAAGACTGAATGCAATCCATAGAAATTTCATCTCATTGGATGCTCCTCATTTAGAAAGGCATAGCAAGTTTCCCAGTGGCTTTCTGTTTCGTTTGTGGTGCACTTTGTGCTTTCACTTCCTGCTGTGTCACAGTAATCTTATTTTGCAATGCAGTATGACCAGGGGCCAAGGGATCAGATTTCTAATGCAGAACTTTTCAGAGTAGAGTCCAGGAATCCTTGTGGGAACCCTACAGGGGTTCAAGGTTGTTGGAGCTGAAAATGTATGTGAAGGAAAAAGGTAAAAGAGAGAGTGATGGGTGAGTCCGGGTGGTGGGTGATGAAGGAAAGAGAATACGGATGAAAGTTATTTATGGGTAAGAAGAAAATTCGAACAGTTCCAAAGAAAGATCTGAATATAAATAAACTTTGATCAGAATTTTACAAAAAAAACCCGACTAACCATGAAAACGTGTGTAGATTTATTCATTGGAAATTTTAGGATGAAAGTATAGAATTTACTATGCCAGAACAAAAATGGTTAGGCATTTTGGGGGAGGAGGCTGTAGATAGAGATTGTGCCAACGAAGACCCCACAGAACAGAAAGATCGGCTAGTTGGGACCTGACATCATTTCGCAGGCATTCTCCCTAATTCTGGCCTATGTCTTCACCTGGCACCAGCTAGACTGGGTACTCATGTTCAGACCCATTGTGTAGAACTGTAGATGTCAATTGGCCTTCCTCTCCATCTGCTTCTGTATCACCCTTGCCCATCACTGTCTATCACTATCCTTTTTCCATTTCTTTCAGAGATCGAGGAGAAATTACAAGTTGCTTCTTTCATATAAACAGGCATCAGTGAGAGTTTTAATGAGGAAATTCTCAGGGATCCACAGCTTTTATTAAGCACAAGTATTTGACATCTTTTTCGATGACAACTTGGAAAAAACCAGCCATCTTTCCCCTGGTTTTTAATCTGGGTGAAATTATGCTACAAAGACAGATGTCTTTTTGTATAAATATTTCATCATTGAACCTTTATATCAATTTCCTCTGAAACTAAACTAACTATAAGTCGTGGTTGGTTCCTTGGCTTTCCATAAAGATATTTTACCAAGACCATGGCAAAATAAAAATAGTATAAGTAGGTCAGTTCTTGTGGATGTCAAGTATAATGAAATTTAGTATTGTTCATGATATGGTTGAAAAGTAAATTCATGGTGAGGACATTTTGACACCATTACAAAAGTAGGTAGTTTTAGAGGCTCACATGACTGGCTTTATGAATATTGTTTCTGCAACATCAGGAGGAAAAGATACTGAAACTAAAACCAGAAGAATGATTAGGAATTAATGAGATTAAAAGGAAGAAGAGAGGCTTGGAGTGGGTGGGAGAGACTAGTCTAGGAAAAGACAACTGTATTCAAAGGTTTTGGTATCTGTGGTCTATTTGGGTGTGTGTGTGGGGAGAGAGAGAGAGAGAGAGAGAGAGAGAGAGAGAGAGAGAGAGAGAGAGAGAGAGAGAGAGAGAGAGAGAGAGAGAGAGAGAGAGAGAGAGAGAGAGAAGATTTTTTAAAATTAATGTTGAAAGTAATGTTGAAAGTAGTAAAGAACCCCTGAGATAAGTCACCCAGTGATGCCACAGAATTAGAGGTAACAGAGCTGGGAAGATTTCTCTTTCTTGGCAGTTGAGGATATGGCTGATGATGAAGGGTAGATAAAGCAGATAGTGATATTTTAAAGAAATACAAATAAAAAAGTATAGCGACTTGAATTTGATCAGTATGTTGATTATTTACTGCCCATCTAATAACATAGAGAAAACTGTGGGTAAAGAACAGCATTATCATGGTTAATTAGTATACTTATGTGGCTAAGGAATTTGCACAGGACATTGAGGTAGAATGAATGGAAGATAGGTTGTCTCTACCACTTGATGACTTGATGCCTGGACTCTCAGCTGGGGTGATTTGAACAACAAAAGATGGCAAGATGAACTGGCTGATGGCTCAATCTGAGCCTTGGAAATTTTTCTTCCTTTATTTTCTAGGGTAGAAGTTAAAATGGCTCCTTCCATGTCTTCTTTCCATTTTCATTCCCAAAGAGAAATAAATATTTCCTTTAACTTTCATTGTTTTAATAGGTTATTGCCTTTTATCACAGAACTTGTATTGTGTCACATACATACACACACATATATTATACCTTAGGTGAATCTAATAGTAACAAAATAAAACAGATTTTTAAAAATTTAACTATTCTATCATTTAGCACTAACATTAGTATTAGCCTCAGTTTAGTTAAATATGTATCCTACTTCTAGAGTACCAGCCTAGTAAATAACAGAGACAAGTTTTAATCTTTTTATGTAGAAAAGCTAATATTCTTTTGATAGTGTTCTTTCTAAAAGAAGAATTTGCTAAACATCAACATAGAACTCCAGAGTCATTCAATTATTTTTAATCTCAGTGTCAAAACAGTAGATAGTCATTCTCTTAATACTTACAATTGCATTCTTTAATGACCTTTTGATTTTAATAAACCTTACAGTGTATATGCTTTAAATCCTACTTCCTTTGGAAAGAAGTTGAATGTAAGAATTAAATACTTGACTGATTCAGGTGAAGATATCATTGCTTAGAAATATTTATTTATTTTACAATCGAAAGGATTTTTTAAAGTTGATTAATAGACTGCTGTTTGCAACTCCCATCCACATATTTGCCTCTATTTAATGATGTGGAAAGCAAAGACAGTAGCACAGTAAGGAGATTTTAAGTTTGGTGCTTGCAAGCATCTATGGGAATAAAGAAGCTGCATAAATATGCGTAAGAACTCAGGAATCTGAGCAGAAGGGAAAAGTAGATTCAAGCAGGAACTAAATGGAGATTAAGACATCTGGAGAGAGGTATTAAACCAAGACATCCAGGAGGCAGGTAAAAATCTCAAAGGCTGTGCAAAGGCAGCACTGAGGTAATAGCACACAGCAATTTCATTATGTAGGGGCAACAGAATGAGAAATTCATTTTGGTGTCTTCAATTTTGAATCCCTCCACAGAAAAGTGATAGATTATGTAGCACTTGAAAGAACTTGCTATTCCAGAAGCTTCAATGGAAGTGCCGTGTAATTACCAGAATGAGGAAGCTGCCTTCTATTCTATTCTAAGATCTCCACCTGCTTCCCCATTTATTTCACACTGAAAAGGGGAAGCATTCTGAACTCCTCGCCTGGGGAGCCACTAATGTGATGGATGGGAAGAACATGTATATACAGAGCTGCATAGAAATCCAGTGTCCTTCATTAACTCTGGGGTCCTCACCCCCTAGTTATCTAAAAAGGGCCTCATGCAACCATCATTTTTAAGGCAAGTATTGACATATCCAGTGCAGTAAATGCACAGCTGACTATGAAAGGCCACTAATGTTCCTCTGCCTGACCTGTGGTCAGGTGCTGGTGTCTCCTGTCCATCGCCCTAACTACTGAGGAGGTTACCATTCAAGATCATGAGTGGAAACCAAGCTGGCTTCCATGGAGACTCTTTTTTTCATATATTTTTTATTGTAATTAATAGAAGGGTTACATTATATTCACCAGATAGAAGGTGCATTTCTTCACATACATTGATACCCCTTCTCATGTCTTGGTCCCCATTTCCCTACCCCCACCCCACCCTTCATCTTGTTTTCCCCCCTTCCTTATCCGATTTCAAATAACCAAATACACATATAAACAATATATCAAATAACAGGGTAAAATACTGTAACCATATGAGATAACCAAAGGACAGCAAAAGAGATGAGAGATAACATAGTACATTAAGGACAACAATCACTCATTATATGGCTTTTGTTTCTATATCCTGGAAGTCCTTTCATTTAGCGTCATCCTATATGGCCTTATGTATTTAGGTTTTGCTCTATTGTAAATCTCTGCTAAGAGAGCCCAAGGTTTCTACTGGTTATGACAAATGAGGGAAACCATTGTGCCTGTGTTCCTTTGAGTCTGGCTTACTTCACTTAATATGATTTTTTTCTAAGTCTTTCTATTTCCTTACAAATGGGGCAATATCATTCTTTCTCACAGCAGCATAGAATTCCATTGTGTATAAATACCACATCTTGTTGATCCACTCATCAACTGAAGGGCATCTAGGTTAGTTCCATATCTTTGCTATGATAAATAGTGCTGCAATGTACATCGTTGTGCTTGTAGATTTAGTATGTCTTTGTTTCTGGACAATTGGGTAAATGCCAAGTAATGGAATTGCTGGGTCTTAGGGGAGTTCTCTTAACCAGCAGACGGGAGGTGTGTCTAATGCTTGAGAATCCCAGCTACACACAGGAAAGTCTAGCATTTATATTGCACTTACTTACTGACTGGTATTTAATATGGACTTAAAAATCTCAGAGGAGGAGGAAATAACAGAAATAAGAGAGAAAGTGACGGAGAAAGAAAAAGAGGAAAAAGAAATGGGAAACAGGGAAGGAAAAGAAAGAAAAAAGGATGAAAGAAAGGGCAGAGAAAAGGAGAAAGGAAAGGAGAACACATGGAGAATTGTTCACACTTGCTGTGAGGGAATAGTAGACAATAGACAAATACCACTATATGGGTTCAAAAATATTTTCCTTGATCTTTGTTTTTCTTAACTTGTAAGAAGATGTAACATCCATCATGAATGTTACAAAAGTGGGTCCTGGAGAGAAAACATGTGAAAGCAGACTGGGTTGTCAATTTTCCAGCTCCCCATCTTATTCTTTTCAGAAACTAAGAAGCCAGTAATATCAGTTGCAGGGTATGATTAAGAAATTCACATGGAAAAAGCCAAGTGGTCCTTGTCTATATCACAATGCTTCAGAGTCCAGTTCTGAAGTGTTTCCTAAATGAGAGAAGAATAGACAGTTTATGAAAACCTCGGAATGCCGCCATCTGACAGTGTGGCAAGGGAGTGAGGGTGTGTTTGCAGACAGGGAAAACTCCTGGTGAGACATGTACAAAAATACAGGTGAAGAATGGCAAGGAGACAGCACTTATTGGTCTGATGTCCCTCTCCAAAGCATTTTGTAAATGTCTAAAATCATGACCTTTGAGTCTGTTATGCCTGGCAGAACACCACTTCCAAAAATATACATATATCTTACCAAATAGTCTCCATGGGTAAGGTGGCACCACTAGAAAATGCAGTGTGTCTAAATTAAACAGTGGCTCCAACTTCACTCTTTCAGAGCTCTCTTCTATTTTTCATAATTTTGTTTGTAGTAGTTTTATCTTTCACTACTTAAATATTGGCCATCAATTACCACTACAGTAAGGTTATAAACTCCCAAATGGCAAGAATTGTGCCTGTTTTGTTACTTAGATATAATTCCATAAATGTCACATATATAAAATGCATATATACATAATTATTATAAGTTACCGAAATAGAATGATCCATTACTCAATAAATATACAGAATTAATGGCTGAATGAGTAAAATAAAAGACAACTTTTGTATCTGGAGAGCATGGCTGTTGCTTTTATAGTTATAAAATGTGGCTGAACAATAAGATGTAGTAATAATTGTCCATTTTTAGTTGAATGATTTGATTATTAATGTTTGTGTAATATTTTATATTTCATTTTTCCACAATTGTTGTATTCATTGATATTAAAATAAAAATCAAGAAGGAGGGAACAATTCTAAGGATATAAAAGTCCAACATTAAGGGCTAATGCTAGATGCCTCTTCAGACATAAAACTGAGGAAGAAATCTCAGGGTTTATCTAATTCAATGTCTATTTTCCTCACCATTTTAGGAGTAAATTATAGGCTTTATAGAAGATTTCAGTTAATTAGCAATGAATCTCAGCTAGACTAAAGGTACTTTCTTTTCAATCCAATAAGTCCCTTTTAGTTCCTTCTACCTCCCTTTGTCATGAGTTCTAACATCTCTTGGTTTATAGTGGCTGAAATTTGAAATTTTCACAATGTAGTTTTAAGTGTAAAATTTAACTTACCCTTACCTTCCAAGTAGGTATTCATGAGTTCCAACTGTGTGGAGGAGTTAAAACATGAGCATGTCCTGTAAGCATCATTTAAACCCACCATTTGAAGTCAAGCACAATAAACCATGGATTCCTGGCTACTACACACCTGGCATCCAATTTCCCACATATGTGATTCTATTTCAACAACAAAACTTCAGCTATTTTGTGGTCATGTAACGTTTCAGTGGTGCACAGAGTTCACGAATGAAGGATAGATTCAGTGTTGGATCATTTGTGGATTCACATATAAGTCCGGGTTGCAGATCTGATTTCTGAAATGCTTCCGTATTATGACAGATGTTGCAAATTAACTCCTTTGAGGAGGAAAACCGAAGTGATACCTGTTATCACTGATTAGGAGACAACACACCTTAGCTTAGTAATTAAAGAATTCAAATGCTAACGTTAAATCTAGTTAAAAATTCATTCCTCTTAGTTAACTTTTTGTAATGGTCACTTTGTAGGTCACTTTAGAAATGATTTTGTGCCATTCACGCTTCCTATACATTAGTATTTTAGAAGGAAATATTATGCTTAGATATGCTATAAGGAATACGTTCATTAAAGAATATTAATGATTAAAGTGTCTTGGACTTTCCTTGTCTGATCATTCCATGTCAGTAAATTAGGTCCAAAAAGGCACAACTTATTGGGCATTTAAGTCCCCAAGTTATGGGGCACAGTCAGTCAGCTTTTGATTTTTAACTATCCCTACAAGGTTTGGATTCTTCATTATAACAAGTTCTGGTCCATCAGTCTTTGCAAACTTAGCCAAATCTCTTGAAACTCTGGTAAGGAAGTGGCCTCTCTCGCAAAAAAGGAGATAAAGAAATGTTTTTGCAACCATAGACTGAATGGCCTGAGTTTCCTTCTTCCTGAATTTCCATGTGACAAATTCAGTGACAAATGTTGTCATCAGCTTATATTCTTTTGGTGAAGAATTTCAGCATAAATCTCCCTCACAGTGCCTGCTCCCCCATTGTCTAATGAATGTATTTGTTTCTTTATACTTTCTGTCATGGTTCTGCCTTCTGGGGATCCTCTTGATTCTGTGCTTCTGCTAAAGGCATTTGTCTAGCAGCCATGATCCCAGACTGTGAGGTCTCAGTCCAGTTAACTGGACCTTCCTTAGGCAGACATAGGTGACTCAGACCTCCCAAGCCCCACCCCTGAACTTCCTCTTAAAGCTCCACTTCCTCAGTGCCACCCATAATCTTTGCCTACCCTCCAGAAGATACTTTCCAGCAATCAGAAACTAGCTCTGGTTTGGACAACTTGTCAATTACCCTGGTGGCTCCAAGCACTTCTAACAGGAGATGTGAATCCCAGAAAAACCTCAGAAAAACCATACTCCTTTCCCAGGTGTTTCTTCCTTAGGTCTTCTCAGCCCTAGGACATACCTTAGTGAAAGGGCACTACAACTGCTGCTGTTTTTTTTTTTAATTAAATAAATAATCTTTATTGGAATACAGCCAGTGTTCAGTTATTCTTTGTCTCTGGCTTCTTTGCAATGGTGGATGACAAGAGTTCTGAAGACTTAATAATGCTTACTTAACAGGAAAAAGTTTGCTCACCTCTCTATTAAAGTTCTTTTTTCTCCCTTATAAAGTTATTCTATTGTTACAAGTAATACAGCCAATATTTATGTTAAAATATCCTTGTTCAGATTATAAAATTGCTTATATTTCCTGACTGGGACTTGTTGACCATCTGTACCTATGACACACTACAAGCCACAGAACTGAGACTATCTCAGTGTAAGAAGTAGTCACCATTTTGTCACCAAGCTACAAATTCCCCAACACAAAGAGTTCCTATGGATCTACCTACATGGTGGGAAAGGCAAGAAGGAAGAGACTCATCATAAGTGTCAATAACTCTTCTTATTACAGCCGTACAATTTTCTTTTTTTTTTTTTTTTACCAGTCCTGGGGTTGAGCTCAGGGCCTGAGCACTGTCCTTGGGTTTTCTCAAGGCTAGAGCTCTACCACTTGAGCCTCAGCACCACTTCCAGCTTTTTTTCTATGTATGTGGTACCAAGGAATCGAACCTGGATCTTCATGAATGCTAAGGCAAGCACTTTAACCACTAGGCCAAACTCCCGGCCCTGTCAGCCGTATAATTTTCATGTGTGCTTTTTCCAGGAAATCTGGAAGCCTGGGACACAAGGAAAACTGAGTAAATGAATGTGTACCAATGAATTATTGCAAGCATAAGTGTATGCAAGTGAAAACAAGCTACAGGCAGGCTTTTTCTCCCCTTCATGTGAAAAAAAATGAACAGAATGTAGATTAAGCAATGTGTAACTTCCTTCCTCAAATATTTACTCAGATTGTATGAAAAATCATTGGACATACACAAAGAAATGAGATGTGCCCATGAATACATTATCTGAAGCCATATATGCAAATGGAGTGTAAAACACAAGAGAAATAATTTTCTCCTGAAACATTCTGATAATTGAGTCAAGCATTGCACTGGCCCTTTGAATTAGCTGACTGAACACAGCTATTTCATTTTGCATTGCATCTGGGGAGGGGGGCAGGGACTCAGGCATTGAGGGTTTATTCTAGGGTCACTTAATAAGAAGTTGTAGACCAGATCAGTTCTTATTTTATTTAGCATTCTTCATGCCTTCAGACTCCACAACCATCTAATTACTTTCAGGCACAGTCTTCATTAAGAAGAATAATTTCTTTCCGTAGGAAAAGTCTACAAATCATTCTTTTGCTTTTTATCTCTTTTTTTTTCTTCTTTCCTTTATCTTTTGCCTGTATTCTTTCTTTGATTTCAAGGACTCAATGTCAATGCCCAAAAACCAAATCAAGGTACTTGAAATTCTGTTTTTTTTCCCTCAAATATTTAAGCCTTTTTCCCCCACAGAAATTAGCCTTTGCCAGATATTCCAATGAAAATCTCTATTCTATCTTTACCTTATTTTACTGGGGTTTGGACTTAAGGCCTCGGCATTCAAGAATGGTCCTCTACCACTTGAGCCACAGGTTTACTTTCGGTGATTTGGTTGTTACTTGGACATGAAAGTCTCATGAACTTTCCTGCCTGAGCTGTGAACCATAACCCTCACATCTCACCTCCTAAGTAGTTAGGATTAGAGTGAAAATCAATGATATCAGGCTCCTTTCTCCTTTCTAAGGGATACTTTGCCTCAAGGACACCATCTTTCTGTCTGCTTTGAAGAGGCAGTCAGTGCTGTGACCTTTAACCTGATTATAGATTATTCAGTGGAAAACTTCACCAATGATATTTTTCTCTATGGTTTACAGAAGCAGAGATGATATAAAATTGACTCTCAAAAAATCATTGGCTTTGTATCTATGACATACAAACCCTCAGCCTAATTTTAATTACGTTCTAAAACCTAAGTGCCAAAGATTATATAGAGAGATTCCCTTCTTGAATACTTGTTTGTTAAACATATCATTTGAAATATGATGTAAAAATCAATGTTAATAAATTCTTTAAATAAAAAAATCATTGGCTTTCCTGTATACCAACAATGAGAAGATCCAGGCAGAAATCAGGAAAGCAACTCCTTTTTAATAGCCTCAAAAATAAATAAATAAAAGTTCCAGCCGAGAGCCTAGTTGCAGAATGCTCATCTAGCATGCACAAAGCCCTGGGTTTAGTTCCTTGGTACCACGTACTCAGAAAAAGCTGGAAATGGTGCTGTGGCTCAAGTGGAAGAGCACTAGCGCTAGTCAAGAAAAAAAAGTGTTCAAGTCTAGTGCCCAGGCCCTGTGTTCAGGCCCCAGGACTGGCAAAAATGGAAAAAAGCAAAAACAAAACAAAACAACTTAGGAACAAATGGAAGTTAAAGACCTTCATGATGAAAACTTTAAAAACCTGAAAAAGGAAATTAAAGCAAAACTAAGGAAGTGGAAAGACCTCTATGCTCCTGGATTGAAAGATTTATATGAAAATAACAATCCTTCCAGGGCTATCTACAAATTCAATGCAATATCCATCAATATCCCAATGTCATCCTTTAATAGAATAGAGGAAGTAATCCAAAAATCCATATGGAATAAAAGATCCCTTATAGCCAAAACAATCCTTAGCAGAAAGAACAATGCTGGTCTTGCCTACGTAAATATGTGTAGTTCAGGTTCCCATAAGGCTTTCTATGTCACCCTTTTAGTGTAGTCACAATTATACTGCCACCCTAATCAGTTTTAACTTTGTATCTATCTTTTGTTTACAGACCAATTATACTGACAGGTTAAAGGACCCATGATAATACAGTTAATAAAATGAATATAAAACTGAAAAAAAAGGACAATGCTGGAAGAATATCACTACCAAACTTTAGACTCCGTTACAGAGCTATAATAATCAAAACAGCTTAGTACTGGCACAATAACAGGCGTAGGACCAATGAATAGAACTGAAGACCCAGAAATTAACCAGCAGACCTAGGGCCACCTAAGGTACCTGATGTATGGTATATAGGTTTGTCTGTTTGAAATAGGGAAGGGAATGAGAAAAACAAGATTGGGAGAAGGTAGGGGAAGCAAAGTAGGAGAAAAACATGTGAAGGAGTATCAGTGTTCAACAAGTAATGTACTCACTACCAGATGAATGTAACTGTAACTCCTCTATACATCATTCTAACAATAAAATACAATTTTAAAAAATAAAGAATGGAAAAATAAGATTAGAGAACTACTCAATAATCGAACCCAGGACTTTGTGCATGCTAGGTGAACACTCTACAACTAGGCCACGCTCCCAGCCCCTAACATTCTTATATCTAGAAATAAAAAGCGCATTCTGAATCACTGTGTTGTAAATAGGGACATATTTACTCCATAGTTTAGTACAAAGGTCTATCCCTTCTATAAAGCTTGATGCCACTTAAAATCAACAGTAATATCTAAAATCAATATTAATATCTATCAATTCCACAATAAAACTGTGTGTGAAAAAAAAAGATGAAATGGTTGAACTCAGGAAAAAAATAAAACCGCAGAGACGAATTTCACACTATTGGAACACTGTTCTAGTTTCTGCACCTTTAAATGTCACATATAAGCCATTTTAAACAAACCAATCTGCTTATGGGCCAACCCAATGTCTGTCAGTGCTTCTTTCTCCGGTGGAGGATGAGGACTTTTCCTGCATGCACCAAATGAATTCTAAGAATGCATGCTCGTTATAGGCTTCCCTAAATAACAAATATGGCATTTTTTTGAACTTAAAAAATTATCTTTAAGCAGTTGTACAAATGAGTTGCCATTCAACAGGGCAGTTTATGAACACAGTGCCTCTTGATGCCCCGTTCCAACATTCTCACCCACCCCACTCTTCCCTTTACTTTCTAACTTTTAGGCTATGTATTGAAATTTTTTTGCCATTTAACAAAACAATTTATGTATACAATGCATCTTGATCTTTGTCATCCCTTCAATGTAATTTATTTTTAATGTTCCACCTTAAAATTAAAAGTAGCTTTTTTTGTTATCAGCAGTAGGAGTTGTAGCAAGTGAGAGAATAGTGGCTATTATTTAATAGCAATCTGACCAAAAAGTAAAGAATGTTGATTGGTCTATTTTGTTGAACTCAATCTCTAGATTAGCATTTTTTATTTTTTTTGCCAGTCCTTGGCTTGAGCTCAGGTCCTGAGCACTGTCCTTGGACTTTCTCAATGCTAGAGCTCTACCACTTGAGCCTCAGCACCACTTCTGGCTTTTTTCTTCATGCATGCTAGGCAAGCACTCTACCACTAGGCTGAACTCCTGGCCTTGCATTTCTTTTTTTAAAAAAGTGATGTACAGATGGATTACAGTTACATGAGTCAGGTAATGAGTACATTTCTTTTGAACAGTGTCATCCCTCTCTCATTTTGTCCCATTTTTTTCCCTTATGCTCCCCCATTCCCCAAGTTATATAGTTCAATTCCAACATAGTGTTTAGTGAATATCACTGCTGAATTAGTTTACCTTTTGTCCCATCATTTCTGTGCTTCCCCTTTGCCTCCTCCAATCAGATAAACTGATATACAAGACAAAAAGGAATAAATCAAATGAGGGAAAACAACCACATACAGTAAATGTGCGTGTGTGTGTGTGTGTGTGTGTGTGTGTGTGTATTTGTGTTTGTATAAACTTCTTGCTTCCATTTCTTGGAGTTCATTTCAATAAGCATCATTTTATATGATCATATGCACATAGTTAGTGAGCCCTTGTGTTCCTTTCCTAAGAATAACTTTCTTTTGTCTTCCTACAAGATGTTTACAGTGCTATCTAGTTAATCATGTCCAACTATAATTAATTGTCATTTACTAACCATTGAGTTTAATTGTAGATTTATAGGCATATTCTAATTATTGCAAATGAGAGAAAGCATGTAGCCTATGCTTCTTTGGGTCTAGCACTTCTTAAACTTGTTTGTAAATGGGAATTTTCTGAGTAGCTTAAAATAGAAGACAGGGACATTAGTACATATCTTAAAAGACTGGGTAATGAGTCCTGGGTATAGTAAATTCTAGGAGTCTGGAAAGCATTCTGATAACTATATGTGCACACATTTTGGGGAACCATTAACCTAGTTTGATTTTTGACTCCAGGACTAAGGTGCTGCCCAAAAGAGCTTCTGGGGATTACTGACATGATAACTGCTGTGGTAGCTATTCTTTTTAACAGGAGGGAAGAGCTTGATGCTTCTCACCACCAGAAGCTTACAAGCATGCTGCAGAAAGGAAAATCAAACCTCTGGGAAGAGACATCATGGTGAGACAGGCAGCCCTCAGGGCCTGTGAGAAGATCACTGGTGGTAGAGTCAGTTACTGTGTCCTGAGAAAACAGCCACCTCTAGGACGATGGATGAAACAGAGAGAAGCTGTCTCTTCTCCCATTTCATCCCTAGATATTGAACTTCAGTTTATAAAAATCTGTGGGTGTTTGTTTGTAAAAAGCCCTATGATGAAGACAAAAGAGTGAAAAGAATTCAAATAAAGGAGATATTAATTGCTAAGAAGAGGAGCCAGTCTTACAGGAGAAGTTGTGAATGGATTGTGACACATAAATTGCTCTTAATGGGCAAAAAGACAAGTGGACTAAAAAATTGTACTAAGCCTTTTTGTTTAGGAGACTAATGCTATCAACATGAAAACAATTATAAATTAAAGTTTTATAATTGTAGCAACTTTCATCAATTTTATAATTGGTATGGGTTGTGATGGCTCCATTACTATTGTTTTAAAATTTATCTTTGACTGTTTCCCATGGCTTTGGCTTCAGACTAAAAATTGTAGCCTGTTTGAATTTCAAGTTAACCTGGTTGAACACACATATTTACATTAAACAAGTTCAGTATTTAAATGAATAAGAAAATAAAATTAAATATAAACAAACAGTAAAAATAAATTTCAAAAATTTAATAAACCAAATACAATTTTCCTTCCTTCCTTCCTTCCTTCCTTCCTTCCTTCCTTCCTTCCTTCCTTCCTTCCTTCCTTCTTTCCTCTTTCCTTTTTCTGTTAGTCATGGGGATTGAACTCTGGGCTCAGGCACTGTCCCTGAGCTCTTAAGCTCAAGACTATCGCTTTACCATAGCACCACTTCCAGTTTTCTAGTGGTTAATTATAGATAAGAGTCTCATGGAGTTAAGTTCCTGGGCTGGCTTTGAACTGCAATCCTCAAATCACAGTCTCCTGAGTAGGATTATAGGCACCAGCCACCGGTGCCCAGCTCAGGGTTTCCTCTTTTCTTTTGAGACAGGATCTTGCTATATGGCTCAGGTTGGCCTGGAATTCCCCACACAGCATACACTGGCTTTGAACTTAGGCTCTTCTGTATTACCTTACTACATGCCTAAGCTCACCTTGATGGTTTGTTTATTTATTTATTTATTTATGTATTTATGTATGTATTTATTTATTTTGTTTTGTGTGCTGATACTGGGACTTGCATTCAGATCCTGTGCCCTGTCCTTTAGCTCAGCTTTTTCATTCAAGATTAGTTGTGAGCCACAACTTCACTTCTGGCACTTTTGGTAGTTAATTAGAAATGAAGAGTATCATGGATTTTCTTGTTGGATCTGCCATGAAATTAGGCTCTCCAGATAGCAGCCTCAAAGTAGCTAGGATTATAGATATGAACCACTGTTCCCTGCCTTTGACTATCTATCTATCATCTATCTATCTATCTATCTATCTATCTATCTATCTATCTATCTATCTATCTATCTATCTATCATCTATCTATCTAGTAGATCCAGAGTCACAGAGAATTAAAGAAATGAGAAATTTTAAGTTCAGTATGTCCAATTCTAAACAATGATATTGGTAGTATGATTGATTCTTCACTAAACAAAGCAGTGAAATCAGTGATCACTCTCATATAGAAAACTGTATCTGGGTTGTTGAGAAGCCATTCACTGAAATGTTCATGCTTTGTGGTCATGAGATATTTCATAATCACCTTCCCTGAAACAATGCACATGAGCCAGTTGCCAATACCTGTAATCCTAACTACTCTAGAAGCTAACATCTGAGATCAAGCTAGCCGAGGCAGGAAAGTCCATGAGATTCTTGTCTCCAATTAGCTATCCCAATGTTACAGGAGATGGGGTTCAAGTGGTAGAGAGCTAGCTTTGAGGAGAAAAAAAAGGCTTGGGGAGAGTGCCCAGAAAAGTGCCCTGAGTTCATGCCCCAGAAGATGCCAAAACAGTAATAAAAACACCCCCAATGCTTTTCCTGAGTCCTTGAAGTTTTTGGTCCACACTCTGTGCAGGTCTGTGTTCTATCTCCTGATACACACTTGAAAAGCCTGTGGTGACCCTATAAATTTGGCTACAGCTTTCATTTGTGCCAGCTTGACCACATTGCTTTATAAAAACCCTGTAAATTCCAGTATTTAATGTGCTCAAGGGTTACTTTTCCACAAAAGAAGTCAGATTCAGGGCAACTCCTGTTGCTACATTTTTTTTTTTTCCTTTTCTTTTTTCATTTCCCCTCGGCACAGATCTTTAAACATTAGCAAAGTGAGCCGAAAAAGATTTTGGGTAGTTGACAAAATACATAAAAAATATTGTCTTCACATCTTTACAATCTGACACATTTTTGTGTGCCTATAAAAGTTTTGCAAAAATTCTACTTTTCAAATGCCCACACATATCTGTTGCTTACTTGGCATTGTGTTTTGTAATTCTCTTAGTGAAAAATCTTTAAATTTTACATAATTGTCAAAAAACTGTGTTCTAGAAAGAGTAGCATTTTTCTTTATTTGTAGTAAAAATTTTAAAAAGCTAGGCATTGGGGTTAAGAATGTGATATTAACCCACTTAGTAAATGACAAGCAAAACCACAGTTTTCATATAAAGTTTAGAACAGGCCTTTCATGTGACAATTTTAATAAAATGATACAAATTTGAGGGATTGTACAGTAGATAAAACGTTAATGATTGGCAAGAAAAATAAACCTATTATAGTTTAAATTGATTTTAACAAATTTGAAAGCGCAAGAAGGATGGTAACCATGTTTAAGGAGACTGCGGGGTCAACTATAATTATTTTTCTTGTGGTTAATTGGAGATAAGAGTTTCAAAGACTTTCTTGTCCCGGCTGGTTTAGAAACTTGATCTCTGTATCTCAGCCTCCTGAGTAGCTAGAATTACAGGTATGAGCCACCAGCACTACATGATAATTAAATTTTTATAGGCAATGAAGTTTTAAAATGCCTGGTAAAATCCATAAGGTAATACAATAGCAAATCCTCTAGATTGTTAAGTTCTGTATCACCATATTACAGTTTTGCAAGCATTTTAAGTTTTAACTTAAGGGAAAATGTTAACAGGAATAATTATTATCATAGCCTCTTCCCATATACTAATCATTTAAAAAAATTGGGGGTCTTTGATGAAATTACTGCTTTCTCTTCACCTGCAGAGGAGGCTCAAACCATGAAGTTGATTCTGGAATTTACAACCGGAAGTCTTTGTATTTTAAACAGTGTGTTTCCAAGTTCGCGTATCTTACTTGTATCGGAGGAGTGGTTATGCTCAGTGAGCTGGCTTGGTTTGTCTAATTTTATATTAGATATCTAACCCTCATGGATCAGATTCACTCCAAGCAAGAATGTTTAAAGTAGAAAAAGCCCAGAAAAACAATGCACTTCTTATTTTTTATTGTAAACATTTAAGTTTTAAAATTTGAAATGTATCCTCATGTAATTTTTTGATACAAAGGAGTCACAATCATGTTTGAAAGAGCAGCTTGTCATTAGTTGGAAAATTTAATTTGTTTCTTCTTGGGCTGTTGTTGGATTGTTATTAATGTCTGGTAGTGCCATGGAATGGCTTCCTGCCTCAGCCTCCAGAATGCTGGCATGACAGCTCTGTACAATGACACTAAGCTCTTAGATTTTTTCTTAAAGGAGAGTTGCCAGCAGGTTGTTTGAAGAGATACTTTACCCAAGGATGTTGTCACTATTCAAAGGAATGTCCTCCAAAAGTCTGGGTTTAAAACTGTGTATTTTAACTCTACTAGTCTTTCATAAGGATTTATTTCTTGATTTAGCATTAATTTGACAAGTTAAAAATTGTATGTGTAGGGGCCGGGAGTTTGGCCTAATGGTTAAAGTGCTTGCCTAGCATGCATGAAGACCCGGGTTCGATTCCTCGGTACCACATACATAGAAAAAAGCTGGAAGTGGTGCTCAGGCTCAAGTGGTAGAGCTCTAGCCTTGAGAAAGTCCAAGGACAGTGCTCAGGCCCTGAGCTCAAGCCCAGGACTGGCAAAAAAAAAAATTGTATGTGTATGTGTGTGTGTGTGTGTGTGTGTGTGTGTGCACGCATGTAAGGAAAGTTAGTAAGGAGGAATGACAGTGGTGACTTTCTTGACTGAAATAACATTTTTGCACTGCTTCCCTTGACACACCTTTACCTTGTTCTGAAGAGAATCCTGTGTGCCCAGCTCTCCATGGAGTTTCCAGATGTCTCTTTTCAAGAGCTTGCTGTTTGTAAGGATGGACATCAATTGTTCAGTAATTTCTAAAGTTTTACTTAAATGTGTCAGAGAAGTAATTTTCCATTGTTTGAAGTGCATGTATTCTTTCAATTTGAAATCTGAAGACACTGATGACTGGATTTCAGGTCTATTATTAAGATTCAAAGAATTGGCTCTTTTTTTTATTGTTTGGGTTTCTGGTTACATTCGTCAGGTAGTAGGCGCATTACTTCTCATATTTTTGTCCCCATTTCCCTCCCCTTAACCCCTCCCAATCATATTGTTTTCCTCCCTTCCATACCCTATTTCAAATAAACAAATAAATGTATATACAATATACCAGGTAACCAAATCAGATACAGCTCTTTCATTTGCCCCCGTTTCATTTTTGGGTTCTTATTATTGATTCCACAGAGCAGAGATAGGCATAAAGAAATTCATGAAACATTTTTGTTTTTGGATGTACTGATACATAGGACCATTAAAGATCCTGACCCTAATAACTGGGTCATTCCAGACTGATAGGAAACATAAACTGCAAGCATGTTATTTTAGAGGACTTGCCCTAAAAGCTACATTTGGGCTTTCAAACTACTGTGCAATTTAGGGTACAAAAACTTTCCCTTTCCTTTTCTTGCTTGTGTTAAAATAAGAACTTAAAGTCTCTTGAGTTCTAGAGTTTCTGTACAGGAACAGAATAATCCCTTTGCCAATGTTTAGGATTCACATAACTCCATTAAAGTGACCAGATGTCCCGCATTCTTCAAGGGAAAAGGAACTGTTGCAATTGTTTGTGTTCCCTCCCCCTCTCTATCCCTCCACAATTTCTTTCACAAAAAGGCTAAGAGAGTTTTTCTTTTTTGTCTTCACCTTTACCAGTCTTCCTGATGATGCTTATTTATGTCTTGCTATAAGAATATTACACTTGATAATCTACTGCTTGTGTGCTTAGGGCTTCAGATTTGTACAGGAAAAAAAAGTTTATTGAGCCGGTTGCTCCTTTGTGGCTCTGTGGTTTATTGTTATAAAATTTATATCAGAATTCTCATCCTGCCTATGTAGTCCTATAAACTAAATTTATAATTTAAAGCAGTCATGATCCTGTTTATTTTTTTAAGGCTTGGCTCCAGTGCACATTTTAAATCTTCTCTAAAGTACTGAATTTAAATAATAAAAAGTGGCCTCTTTACTCAGTAAATATTGTCAGGAAAAAAATGTCTAGGACATGAAAGTGGAAGAAAGATGACTAGGTATCTTTAGATGGAGTGTTGAGGTTTATCTCTCAGACCCTTCTCAATTTATCTGCTTGGTTTATCAGACTCTTAAACGATGTGAGAGACTGACTGCTTCCTTGGTAGGAATCCCAAACATTTTTGTCTCAGGAATGGTTTACCCTTTAAAAAACATTTTGGAAGTACTGCAAATTGAACTCAGGTATCTCATGCAGGCTTGACATCCTCTACCACTAGAGCTACATTTCCAGTCCCTTTTCTTTTAGTTAATTTCAGGAAGGGTCTTGTGTTTTTATCTAGGTGAATCCCCTACTCTTGCTCCTTCTGTCTGCACCATTTGAATAGCTGGTATAAAAGCCATGAGCAACCATGTCTGTCCCTTCCTTTGGTGTATTAATTATGAACTTTAAAAATACATAGCTATTTACCACAGAATGAATGGAAACTACAACTGCTTAAAGTTCAAGTAAATGTACATTTTATGCTGACTTACAGAGACATAGTCTTAGAAGATCTGAAAACAGGAATCAATTTCTCAGAAAACAGAAGTTCTTCCTAGATTGAAATATTCATTTCTTTCCTTTTTTCATTCTTAAAAAAGTAACTTTTCATTGACTCAATTTTTTAATGTCCTTTAGGAAATGCTTTATAATGAGTAAGGTTGATATTTGTAGTGAAACCAAGTTCTGCTAAGGTTTTTTTTTTTTTCCCTTCTGTTATAGTGGCTTGAAACTTCTTTCTGTCTATTTTTATTTCTCGGTACACCATGAACCTTACTTTTTCCCCCCTCTACATTGAATTTTTTTCTATTAGCTAAATGTTGTGCTTCTAAAAAGATCTTGTTCAACTTGCGGTAGCACAACATTTGTCTGGTAATATCCCTGCCTTTAATTTATATTTGAATGATGGGAATTTTTATTTTAGCAAAGTCTGGGATGTGTTTCTTTATTTTCTTCTAACTAGTGCCTTTTGAGAATTTGCAAAGTGTAGAGGAGGTCTGTGCTGAGTGCTGAAGAAGTCTTGAGTAAAGTGCTCTGAAGAAGTCTTGAGTAAAGCCTTCTGATGGAATCTATAGGGATGTTTATGTTAGCCCTGGTTCCAGATTTCTAACAGCATTTGAGACAGGTTGTTGAGTGAATCAAAACTTCAGGATGGTGATCTTATAGACAAGGGAACTTTGTGGGGATAAGAAAGGAATAATAGGTTGGTTCACTGAAATGTCGTACATACCAAAAGAGAAAAGAATTCACATCTTGTATTGAATGAGTTCTGTGGAATGAGGGGGTGTTAGAGAGACATTAGTTATTTTGAGAAGTTAGAACTCACTTTCTGATCTTCTTCTTGTCTTGTTTGAAATCCCTCCCCCACTTCTTTCCAAAAGTGACTTGAATTTCTTGGTCACACTTTCTGCTCGAAACCTGTCATCTCTTCATTTTGAGAGATAGTTTAGGAGTCTCACATAAACCTTTTCCTGTACACATCAGTGCTAAAGCCCCTTTCTGCATAAACATTTTCTTTTCTAGTGTAGCTGCTTAAAATACTAAAATGTCACCCAGCCATGTGGTTGGATATGTTGTTCCCCATGATTTCTAATGATGAATCCCCATATTTCATTGACAGAGAGAGAGAAGAATGTGAGATCTTTAAGGAAGAATTGCTAACTGCTTGGGTGTAATTGTCTACACATTACACAGGATTTCCCACACATATCTGATCTGCTTGAATGCAAGGGGCGTATGGACTCTGCTTATAGTCTTCTCAATATTGTGGTAGTACACAGTTTACACGAGAACACAGATGGGAGAGGAAAACAATGGGATCATATACAAAGTGCTTCGGTGTCATTGGCTTGGGTTCACTCAGTGGTGATTTTCCACTTGAGGAGGAGTGGCCAAGTGTGTTTTATATCATGTTATTTTATTTTTTTATTATTTTTCAGTACTTGTACAAAAAGGATTATACAAATGTCAGTTTGTTCATATAATGCATCTTGATTCATGTCCAACATTCATATCCATCATTCCCCTCATCTCTCCCGACCTCACCCATCACCTTAATTTACCTAGCTCCATTCATTCTTCTCTTCTGCTCCTTTCTGAAAATGCTGACCAGTCTCATGTAGCCACTTCCACACATACAATCTTCCAGCAGAGCAAACAGCCAAGCTCAAGGTCAGTTGTTCCAACAGAGTTGAACAAATTCCTGAAGGTGGCATCTTTTTTTTTTAATTTCTCTTTCCAGATGGTTGTACAGTTTCAGCCCCACCAGCAGTCTAGAGCTCCTATCCACCCAGTGAGAGAAAACATTCGGCTAGACTCTGGAAAGTAACCAAGGCATCTCTAATTACGACAAGCCAAGATTCCTGTAACATGACATAGGCAATGTCAAAGGCAACTTGTTCAGCAATTAGTGGTATGAATCTATTTAAAAAAAAAAAACTTGGCTACTCATTCTAAGGAATAACACTGCCTTTTTTTTGCCATTCCTGGGGCTTGAACTCAGGGCACGAGTACTGTCCTTGGGCTTTCTCAAGGCTAGAGCTCTACTGCCTGAGCCACAGCACCACTTCCAACAACCCCAGTCTAGAATGCTAGGCAGGCATCCTACCACGAGACCAAACTCCTGGCCCAACACTGCCTATCACTAAATTCAAGGGAATGCACTCTTTCATTTCAGCATTCAACTGTCAGCTTGAAAACATTCTAGAACAGTTTTCTTCATGACTCAGGATAGGGTTTGATCCATGGCAGGCTAAATCAAGAGTGTGATTGTGCCGTAGAGACACATTCTAGGTGGTGTACGATATCATCACATGGTCTCAGAAATCATTTAGGTAAAGACTATAGGAGAAGTGAGTCATCGTTGTAGCAAAACCTGGGATGGGCAGGAGGCGTTGTTTTTAAAATACTGGACATCTTGATTTTCCTAATGACTAAACTACTAGTCATAGTTATCAACTTAGGTCACTCCAGAGAGAAAAGACAGCAGAATGGACCTATCATCCAAGTTCACTCGATATTGTTAACACGTTCACATTCTTCATCACTCACCAAAGCCTAGTATTTCCAGTGACGTGAATTAAGAACTCTCTATACTCCTGTCTATTCTGCCTTGGTGCTATGTTAGGGCTGCTTGGCTCTGTAAAACGTTTTTATAGAAGAGCTGGAGACATGGATCAAGTGCTAGAGTGCCTGCTTAGCAAGCACAAAGCCCTGAGTTCAAATCACACACACACACACACACACACACACACACACACACACACACACACACAGGAATGCTTTCAGGAAAGTAAATGTGAAAAATTGCCATTTGTTTCTAGGTACATATAAAAAATATATGCATCTTTTGTCAGTCCTGGAGCTTGAACTCAGGGCCTGGAAACTCCTTGAACTTCCTCAAGGCTAGTGCTCTACCACTTGAGCCACAGCACCATTTCCAGCTTTTGCTCTGTTTGTGATACTGAAGAATCTAACAGAGGGCTTCATACATGCTAGAAAACTCTACCACTAGGTCATGCTCCTGGCTCATATATGCATGTCTTAAAAGAATCCTAAACAACTGGAGAAAGATTTGCTTAGAAGTTTTTTTTTTCTTTATTAACATTGATTTTTACATCATATTTTAAATGACAGGTTTAATAAATGAGTGTTCAAGAAGGGAATCTCTATTTACAATCACTGGGACTTAGTATTTAGAATTTAAAATTAGGCTAAGGGTTTGTATGTCATAGAAACATATTAATTTTACAAAATAAAACATGTCTACAGAGTCATAGGTTTTTATATTTATATAGTTATGTTTATATTTCCATTACCATTTCCATAGCATTAGGTATACAGATATTGAGTCCTTGCTCTTGTACTCTTTGGATTTAATAGCCACATATTAAGGTTACCATGCACCTTTTGTTCCATAGGTCTTGACTTGTCTCACTCAACATGATTGGCTCTAGATTCATCCACTTCCCTGCGAATGCCATTATTTTATCTTGTCTGTTGGCTATGTAGAATTCCATTGTGTGTATATACCACATTTTCAGTATCCATTCATCTGCAGTAGGGCATTTGCAGATGGATTGTTTCCATTGCCTGGCTATTGTGAATAGTGCAGAGATGAACATAGCTGAGCAGGTGTCCTTATCATATCTTGGGTTATGATGTTCAGGGTAGATGCCCAGAAGTAGTATGGCGGGATCGTAGGGAAGGTCTATTTTCAGTTCTTTAAGAAACCTCCACACTGCTTTCTAGAGTGGCTGAACTAGTTTACATTCCCAACAGCAGTGTAGTAGGGTTCCTTTTTCTCCGCAACCCCGCCAGCAACTGTCATTGTCTGAGTTCAAAATCTTGGCCATTCTTGTTGGGGTAAGGTGGTATCTTAGGGTTGTTTTGATTTGCATTTCCTTTATGACCATAGATGACGAACATTTTCTCATAAGCTTTTCTGCCATTTTAATCCCTTCTTCTGATAAGTCTCTCTTTAGTTCCCTTGACCATTTAGTGAATGATTTATTGGGTTTGGGGGGATTAATTTCTTGAGTTCCCTGAAGATGCTGGATATTAAGCATTTGTCATATGTATTATTGGTGAATATATTTTCCCATTTGGTTGTCTGTCTCTCTACTTTTGAGACTTATGTTTTTATTTGTACAGAAACTTTTTATTTTTAGGTAGTCCCATTTATTGAGTCTCCCTCCTATCTGTTGTGACCCTGGGATTCTGTTCAGGGATCTTTTGCCTGTGCCTATGAGTTCCAGTGTCTCTCCTACTTTATCATGTAGCAGTTTCACGGTTTCCGGTCTGACGTTGAGGTCTTTGATCCACTTTGAGTTAATGCTTGTGCATGGCGAAAGGCTAGGGTCAATTTTTAGTTTTCTGCATGTGGCTGCCCAGTTTTGCCAGCACCAATAATTGAATAGACTGTGTTTGTTCCACTGCATATCTTTGGCTCCTTTGTTAAATACAAGTTTCCTGTAGGTATGTGGTTCTATTTCTGGGTCTTCTATTCTGTTCCACTGATCTTCTGGTCTGTTTTTGTGCCAATACCAATGGGTTTTTGTTATTATGGTTCTACAGTAGAGTTTGAAGTCTGGTATTGTATTTGTTTTTTGCCAGTCCTGGGCTTGAGCTCAGGGCCTAAGCACTGTCCTTGGACTTTCTCAAGGCTAGAGCTCTAGCTCTTGAGCCTCAGCACCACTTCCGGCTTTTTTTTCCTATGTACGTGGTACCAAGGAATTGAACCCGGGTCTCGTGCTAGGCAAGCATTTTAACCACTAGGCCAAACTCCTGGCCCCATGAAGTCTGGTATTGTAATACCTCAAGCATTGCTCTTTTTGTCTAGAATTGTTTTGGCTATTCTAGGTCTTTTCTTGTTCCATATGAATCTTTGAATTATATAGTTCAGTAAAGAATGTCTTTGAGATTTTTGATGGGGATTGCATTGAATTTGTATATCAATTTTGGCAGTATAGCCATTTTCACATGTTGGTTCTCCCTAGCCATCAGCATGGGATGTCGTTCCATTTCCTAGTGTCCTCTTTAATTTCTTTCGTTAGACTTTTGTAGTTTTCATTGAATAATTCCTTTACATCTTTGATTAAACATATTCCTAAGTACTTTATTCTTTTGGGGGCTATTGCTAATGGGATCATTTTCTTGATTTTGCCTTCTGTTTGTGTATTGTTGGTGTACAAGAAGGCTACTGACTTCTGAAGGTTAATTTTGTATCCTGCTACTTTGCTAAAATAGTTTATTAATTCTAGAAGTTTGGGAGTGGAGTTTGTTGGGTCACTCAAGTAGAGGATCATGTCATCTGCGAATAGGGATAGTTTAATTTCTTCTTTCCCTATGTGGATCCCTTTGATGTCCTTCTCTTGCCTTATTGCTCTGGCTATGGGTTCCAGCACTATATTGAAGAGAAGTGGAGAGAGTGGGCATCCCTGTCTAGTTCCGATTTTAAGGTGAATGGTTCCAGTCTTTCACCATTTAGTATAATACTGGCTGTAGGTTTTTCATATATGGCTTTCACTATTTTAAAGAATGTACCTCTTATTCCTATTTTTTCTAGTGCTTTCAACATGAATGGATGTTGTATTTTGTCAAATGCCTTCTCCACATCCAGAGAAGTTATCCTATGATTCTTATCCTTAGCTCTATTAATGTGATGTATTACATTGGTTGATTTGCGAATGTTAAACCAGCCTTGCATCTGTGGGATGAAGCCTACTTGATCATAGTGTATGATTTTTAAAATTTGTTTCTGGATTCTGTTGGTTAATATTTTATTGAGGAGCTTTGCGTCTGTGTTCATTAGAGAGACAAGTCTGTTTTCTTTTTTTGTTGGGTCTTTCCCTGGTTTGGGGATGAGAGTAATATTAGCTTCATAAAATGAGTTTGGTATTGTTCCTTCTGTTTTCTATTTCTCTGAAGAGTTTCAAGAGTATAAGTGTTATTTCATCTTTAAACGTCTTGTAACCATCTGGACCTGGGCTCTTTTTGGTTGGCATTTCCCTGATTGCTTCCACAATTTCATTGTAAGAGATTGGTTCATTCAATTTGTTGACCTCATCATTGTTCAGTGTGGGTAACCTATATTTATTTAAGAAATCATCCATTTCTACTAGATTTTCTTGTTTCTTTGAATATAGGCCCTGGTAGTACTTATTCATTATGCACTGAATTTTTTGGAAATCAGTTGTGATTGTTCCTGTGGTGTCTCTAATCTTGTTTATTTGAGTCTCTCCTCTCCTTTTTTTTTGATTAATCTTGCCAGGGGTCTATCTATTATGTTGACTCTTTCAAAGAACCAACTTTTTGATTTATCAATTTTTTGTATAGTAGATCTTATTTCAATCTTATTTCTGATTTTATTTTTGTTATTTCTGTCCTTCTAGTTGTTTTAGAATTAACTTTTTCTTGCTCCTCTAGGTGTTTCAGGGTTTTTTTAGGTTATTTACATGCTCTTCTTCTGTCTTTTTAATATGCGCTCCTAGTGCGATAAATTTGCCTCTTAGAACTGCCTTTGCTGTGTCCCATAAGTTCCTTTGTGATGTTTCTTGATTGTTATTACATTCAAGGAAGTTTTTAATTTCTTTTCTGATGTGATCTGTTACCCAGGAGTTATTCAGAAGTGTGTTGTTCAGTTTCTAAGTGATTGAATGTTTTTTGACTTTGACTGCATTGTTCAGAATTAATCTGACTCCACTGTGGTCAGATAGAATGCATGGGATTATATCAGTCCTCTTGTATCTGCTTAGGTTTTCTGTATGAACTATTATATGATCAATCTTGGAGTGTGTTCTATGTGCTGCTGAGAAAAATGTAAAAAATTTTCCGTTGGGTGGAAGACTCTGTGTATATCTGTTAAGCCCAGCTGAGCTATGGTGTCATTTAAGTCAATGGTGTCTTTGCTTAACTTTGTTGAGTTGACCTGTGATTTGTTGAGAGTGGTGTATTGAGGTCTCCCAGTATGATTGTGTTTGAGTCTATCTTGTTCTGTAATTCTAAGAGAGTTTGTTTGACGAATTTGGGTGCTCCCATGTTGGGGGAGTAGATGTTTATAACTGTAATATTATGGGCATGGATTGTATACCCTTTACTAATATATAATTGCTGTCTCTATCTTTATGTACTGATTTTATTGAGAAGTTAATTTTGTCGGAGATTAAGATTGCTACTCCTGCTTTTTTGCATGATGCATTGGAGTGGAAAATTTGTTTCCATCCTTTCACTTGGAATTTGTTTCTGTCTTTGGCAGTGAGGTGAGTCTCTTGGAGGCAACATATGGATGGGTGGTGTTTCTTAATCCAGTCTGCTGCTCTGTGTCTTTTGATTGGATTGTTCAGCCCATTCACATTTAGGGAAATTATGGAGAAGTGGTCAGTGTCCATTGTCATTATTTAACTTCTAAGTTTCTTTCTCTCTCTTTTTTCCCCTTTTGTGTTTAGAGCCACAATATCACTTTTAAGAGAGAGAGAAAGACAAACAGAGGTGGGGGGAAGTAAAAATAACAATGTAAAAAATGTAATAAGCAAAGAGAAATCACCACAACATTACTTTCTGAGTTAATCTCCTTTGTTCTTTTACAGAAACAGGAAATAATTATGACACATGAAATCGCTACAATAATATAGTCTTGTATTTTTCTTGAGGAATAATCATGTAGAATTTCATTAAAATAACCTGGTGATCAGAGCAGATTAGTTATAATATTGATGCCTTTGATTGTTCTTCAATATCACCTTCAACTTGAAGGTGATTATTCATTTGTAATGAGGCATTTTACTCTTTTACCAACAATTCTGATAAATCTATTCAAGAATCTACAGTGTTTCTAGGGCACTGATACAATACAATTTGCATATAAATATTTGAAATATATTTATTTCAAATGATGTCATTCTACCTACATGTTTTGTCACTAGATTTAACTGGTTACTTAGATGACTTACAAAAAATACTTCTTTCCTTTGACATATTTAAGAAAAAATGGGAATTCTCTTATTTGGGAAATAAACAAGATAAGCTTTTAAATCATACAAACAGTAGTTTACCAATCATTTCCAGTGTCATTTTCTCTTTTTCTCAGACATAGCTACTTGGCTCAATCTGGTTTCTTTTGCATTATTGTAAAGTGAGATTTCAGTTGTGCCGGTGAGATTGTAATTCATGGAGGAGAAACCCAATCTCTAAGTGTATTGGAGAATACACATACACTTAACTCATCCATGAGGCCATTAGTCACTAGAAATTCCACTTAGCCACAACAATGGAAACATGACTGTGCCTGTAACTTATAGTCACATGATATCAAAAATAGTAGTGACAATCTTTCATTAAAAAAAGTGAAAAATAAGCCAGGTGCAATTGACTCACATCTGTAATTATAGGTACTCAGGAGGCTGAACTCAAAAGCACATTGGGCAGGAAAGTTCATGACAATCTTCAGTTAATCACCAAAAGGCTTAAGCTGTGGTCCAAGGATGAGCACCAACTTTGAGAGAAAAAGCCCTGGATTCAAGTTCAAATACTGTCACACCCATCCCTAAACTCACATCCACACCCTCCCCTTCCCCCAAGCACATCCTGTCCTTGGGCACTCAGTGCCTGGATACTGTTCCTGAGCTCTTCAGCTCAAGGCTATTGCTTGAGCCACAGTACTCTTCCTTAGCCCAGGTTTTATAATAATAAAAATAGCAAATCATTTGTGTTCCCCAGGAGCAAGGCTCTGTGCACAAACTGTAATGTGAGGTTAAGTTGTGATATCTCTTCGTGTGTAAGTACACAGATGATTCTGAGTTTCATTTCTGGAGATATGGTAACAAGGGTACAATGGTGTGAACACCAGATTGAGAAATCTTTAATGCCGTAGGTTTGGCATTTGCTTAGACGACATTAGAAGACTGTTTAGATTGGCTAAGTGACCCATCACCTTATAGCCAGGGATGGTGGTGAGTGATACAAGACATACTTCCCAACTCTTCCCTTTCCCGCTAAGCTTTCTTCCTTCAGATCTTTCATAAGAAATTGCTGACCCTTGGATATGACCGTTAAATGTTGACCATTTACTTCCCTTATACACCTTCCTTTGTTCTTGTTTACTGAAGGATTATTTATGTTGCTATTCACTCCTTGGCCTTTGAAGATAACACAGCACTGTTGATATGTTTGTACATTAACACCAAAGCTGTTAACACTTAATCTTTACATCAGAAATAATGTCCATATATTCCCTCATTTTCTTTGTTGTCACACTTGATCTTCTAAATGATAGATTTTTTCTTTTGACTTTAAAAGTTAAACTACTTAAACCTAAAAAAACCTAATAATTGGTTAGATTTCTTTGCTTAACAACTTCAGAAAAATTATCCAGTTAATTGTTTATTGAAGGCTGTGTCCTTTCTTCTTATCTATCTCCTCACCCTATTATAATCCTCAAAGGGACGGGCAGATGTGAACAGTTAAAAGGCAGTGTAATATCACTGGAATATAATGTATGGCATTGTAAGGCTGGGTTGCCTACTGTATTAACTACTGCCCTCTGCTGGCTACTACGAGGTTTGCTCTCTTAGGTGAGCTAGTCTTGTCCCTCAAGCGGCTTGTGCAGTAACCAGGGTCCTAGACGGTGGTATCGTGTGAAGGATCAAGTAATGCTTTACTATTAAATAACAAGCCTAACCAAAAGTCAGGTTTAGTAATAACTCTAAGATGTAAAAAGGTACTTATCTTGGTTTTGTCTCCAATTTCATTTATAGTTAATTCTGTAGGATTAGCATTAAATTACATTGATTTTCTATTAGAGAAAAATAGGAAACGTTTACTTCTTTTTTATACACAACGCAACATACCATTCTTTTGTGGAGATGGTGATGGAATCCGAGGATTTACATAGGGCCGCAGCATGTGTGTGTGTGTGTGTGTGTGTGTGTGTGTGTGTGTGTAGTTTTGTCTGTAACTGATCTGAACCATGATCTTCTTGCCTTGCAGCCATGCATATATTTGGGATCACAGGTGCATGCTACTATAGACCCTTTCCCTTCCCACCCCTCCCGTCCCCTCCCTTCTCTTCCTTTCTCTTCCCTTCTCTTCCTTTCCCTCCCCCTCCCTCCCATTCTTCCTCTCCTTTTGTCTTCCTTTCTTTTTCCCTCCCTCCCTCCCCCTTTCTTCCCTACTGTCTTTCTTTGTCATTTTTTAGTGTGGACTGGCACTGGGGTTGAACTCAGGGCTTGAGTCACTGCCATAACCTTTTCGATTAAGGCTGTGTTCTGACAATTGAGTCACAGCACCATGCTGGCTTTTGGGTGGTTAATTGGAGATTAGAGTCTCACAAACTTTCCTATCTGGGCTGGCTTCAAACAATGATCCTCAGATCTCAGCTTCCTCGGATCTCAAGTTCCTGAATGCCTAGTATTTTCTGCACATAGGATTATGTCATCTATGAACAATGACAGTTGATATCTTTCTTTCTAAATTCCCATGCCTTTTCTTTCTCTCTCCTCCACCATTGTTATGGATAGGACTTCCAGTATTATGTTGATTAACAGTGGCGAAAGCAGACATCCTTAGTTTTTTACAAATGAAATGTCTGAGGACTTTTTAACACCCAGCTCAACCTATCTCTTCTTTAATTGCAAACATCTGATAGGCCACATTTTTGATAACGCAATTTCTTGAGCTAGTATGAATGTCAAATATTATAGTCTAGATTTTGAATTAGAGATAGGTACCAGACAACCTAAGTTTTTTGAACAGTTATTCTTAAAAAAGAAATAATTAGAATGTTGTTTCTAGGAAGAGATTAATCTTCCCTATCACCCTAAACAGACCATTCCCTTGGCTGATATGAAGGGAAGCTTTTGAAAATCATGGGGGTTTTTTTTGCCTTATAATCCATTTCTAAATTACTAGTGGTGTAATTCTGGAGCCTCAGTGAGCTTTGAATAAGCCTTTGCCTCCTTTCGAACTCTGACCTCGCCTTTTGTTCCTGCTGGTGCCCATGAAAAACTGAGACTTTACCTCTGCTAAAAGGCGCATCTACCATGTATTGCTTCAAAATAATGTCAGTGATTTCTTACCCAAGAGTACAACAATGTCAAGCCTTTTATTGAGTTTAAAATTAAAAGCCTATCTTCCCTAATCCCTCTTCTAATGTGTAGTGTGTGCACATGGGATACATCTGTGTGTTCACATGTACACATAACAGAGATAAAGAAGAGATTCTTGGAAGAATAAGAGCAGCTATTTCAAAATGAGTGGACTAGGTATCTATGTAACTACATATGTTCTCTCTCTTTCTCACTCTCCTTGTTTCTTTCTTTTTTAAAATCTGATCTCACTTCATGAGACCATATGCCTTACAACAATAGAAATGCCAGCTCTTCTACTGCTTTCACTTCTCATGGTCATTATTTTCACTTTTTTCCAGCTCATATTTATTCTGCAGAAAATCATAGTTTGTACAGCAGCCACCTGAACTTTGCAATGAAGGCAAAAGAACTTGTCCTTGTGCTCTTTGTAACCTCAGGGATGGCACACAGTCAGGAATGGCTAATGCCCTCTGCAGAACTCAAAGTGGCAGTTCTCAGAATGCTTTCTGCCTGGAATCCTGTCTATCAAGTAGAAAAGAAGTGGTAGAATTTGAAAAGAAAATTGTCTTTTCAATTCTCAATATCTTGTTCAGTGGATGCTAAAACTATAAGACTAAAGATGATTTAAGAGCAGGGTAGTGGAGCCGGGTCTTGTGGTTCATGCCTGTAATCCTAGCTACTCAGGAGGCTGAGATCTAAAGATCAAGTTTCAAAGCCAGCCTGGGAACTGAAGTCCATGAGACTCTTATCTCCAGTTAACCACCAGAAACGGGAAGTGGCACTGTGGCTCCAGGGGTAGTGTGGTAGGATTGAGCTGTAAAGGTCAGGTACAGCACCCAGACCCGGAATTCAAACCCCATGACCCACACACAAAAAAGAAAACAAACAAACAAAAAACAGGGAAATGGTCATGAAGAACTAGTATCTGTCCCCGTGCTTATTAATTTCATAAGGATTTCTGCAGGGCATCAGACAGTGTCCTTCCACTACAGCAAAGGGCAAAAGCATGTGTAGGACTTGTTCCTCCACTTCCTCATAGCCTCACCCCTACCTCATCCAATATGGAGAAGATGTCGTGCTAGTCATCTAGATGGATATCATTTGGGGAGGAAAGTCTCAGATATGAGTCAACACCTCATTACAGTTCTGCCACGATTCTGGTCTACCTTCATATTCAGGAACACCAGGCAAGTTTCCGCTATGAGAAGTGCTAAATTTCTCCTTGCTGTTACATTAAAAAGAAATAACAGTTAAACTTCCCTTATATTTTAAAACATTTGTTCCCTTTGGCTCTTTGTAAGAACATTTGTTTGTAAAGAAATAGAAGAGGCAATCCAAAATTTCATATAGAATAATAAAAGACCCTGTATAGCAAAAACAATTCTTAGCAGAAAGAATAGCACAGTAGGAATTTCAATACCAAACTTTAGACTGTATTACAGAGCTATAGTGACCAAAACAGCTTGGTACTGGCATAAGAACAGGCCTGAAGACCAATAGAATAGAACTGAGGACCCAGCTATAAACCCACAGACCTATGGCCATCTGATCTTTGATAAGGGAGCCAAAAAAATAGAATGGAAGAAAGACAGCCTCTTCAACAAGTGGTGCTGGCAGAACTGGTTAAGCACCTGCAGAAAACTAAAGTTGGATCCTTCTTTGTCACCCTGCACCAGGGTTAACTCCAAGTGGATCAAAGACATGGAGGTAAAAGCAGATACACTGAAAACTTTACAAGAAGGAATAGGAGATACACTAGGTTTCTTTGGCACAGGTTGAAACTTTCTTAATAAGGACCAAGAAACACAACAAATCAGAGAAAGTCTGAATAAGTGGGATTGCATTAAACTGCAGAGCTTCTGTATGGCAAAGGACATAGCTAGCAAATTAACTAGAAAGCCTACAGGGTGGGAGAAGATCTTCACTAACCATGCAACAGACAAAGGCCTCATATCTAAAATATATAAACAGCTCAAAAAATAAAATCACTCTAAAACTAATCTCCAAAGAAATAACCATCCCATTAAAAGATGGGCCAAAGACTTAAAGAGAGTCTTCTCTGAAGAAGAAATAAGAATGGCCTATAGACACATGAAGAAATGCTCAACATCTCTGGCCGTGAAAGGAATGCAAATCAAAACAACTCTGAGATTCCACCTCACTCCAGTTAGAATGGCATTGATTAAGAAATCTACTAACAACAGATGCTGGAGGAGATGTGGCCAGGAGGGATCACTACTACACTGTTGGTGGAGTGTAAACTCATTCAACCATGGAAAGTAGAATGGTGGTTCCTCAAAAGACTCCATATAGAACTTACCTATGACCCAGCACTTCTACTACTTGGCATTTACCCAAATGTCCAGAAACAAGGACATACTAAAGCCACTAGCACAACAATGTTTATTGCAGCACTATTTACTATAGCAAAGATATGGAACCAACCCAGATGCCCCTCAGTTGATGAGTGGATCAACAAGATGTGGTATTTATACACAATGGAATTCTATGCTGCTCTCAGAAAAATGACATTGCCCCATTTGTAAGGAAATGGAAAGATTTAGAAAAATCATATTAAGTGAAGTAAGCCAGACTCAAAGAACATAGGCTCAATGGTTTCCCTTATTTGTCATAATCAGTAGAAACCCGGGCACTCCTAGCAGAAATTTACAATAGAGCAAAACCTAGATACATAAGGCCATATAGGATGATGCTAAATGAAAGGACCTTCAGGATATAGAAACAAAACACATATAATGAGTGATGTCCTTAATGTACTATGTTATCTCTCATCTCTTTTGCTATCTCTTGGTTATCTCAGATTGTTACATATTTTATCTTGTTATCTGATATATTACATATATGCTTATTTGGTTATTATAGGATAGGGAAGGGGGGAAAACAAGATGAGAGTCTGGGGTGGGGGCTGGAAATGGGTACCAAGACATGAGAAAGGGTTATCAGTGTTTGTGAAGTAATGCACCTTCTATCTGGTGAATATAATGTAACCCTTCTATTAATTACAATAAAATATATGAAAAAAAGAACGAAAAAAAGAATATTTGTTTGTTATGTGTGTTGTGGACATGAACTCACAGTTAGTGTTCTTGCTTGGCTTTTTCCCCCCCTTTCTCAAGGTTGGGACGCTACGACTGGAATCCCGTCCCCCCTCCCCCACACACACTTCTGACATTTTTGTTGACTAATTGTAGATGAGATTCTCTTGGCTTTGTTGGCCTGGGCTGGCTCCAGATCATGATCCTCAGATCTCAGCTTTCTGAGTAACTAGGACTGCAGATTGTGAGCCACTGGCGCCTAACATGTAGACTTATTTAAGGGAACACAATGAGTCCTATTTCTGCATTTTCTTTCCCAGGTAGGGACATTCAAAGGAAGGGATAAGCAGATAGATTTTGGCTTTATGGATAATCAATGCCTACTCATGGCATTGTTGAATTGGAAAAGAAATAGACTGAAATAAATTGCTCCACTGAAATAGTTTCGGGAATGAACAGATGGGAGGATGGTGAGCCAAATAGCCGGCAGGTGGCCATTTACACCGTGTCCTCCTGGGCTTGACAATCACCAGTATTGATAAATATTTATAAATGACTAAAATCATCCCATTCTTTTTATTTAGTTATGATGTAATAGAGCAGAACTCTAAGTAAATGAACCACATTCCATCTCATTATTATTCTATGTGACCTTTTATGGTTCAGGATATGCTGATTTATTGGCTTTTATTACAAAAAATGCAGCAGGGTCACTTTACATCCCACAGGAGAAATGACCTGCAGCTATATGCACTCTCATTTAGCATTTTTATTTATTGGGCCTGTGTTTACTCATTGTCTCACAGCAATCCTATGAGGCAAGTATTATTTTATTCACACTTAAAGTTTCCATGGTTAATCAAGATATACACACACTAGGTTGACAGGAAATCTATACCTGCTCAGCATTTTATTTTATTTATTTTATTTATTTTATTGTAATTAGTAAAAGGGTTACATGATATTTGCCAGACAGAAGGTGCATTAATTCACATACATTGATACCCTTTCACATGTCTTGGTACCCGTTTCCCTCCCCCCCCAAACCCCCCACCCGTCTTGGTTTTCCCCCCTTCCTTATCAAATTTCAAATATCCAAATACAAATAGATTCAATATATCAGATAACAAAGTGAGATACTATACCAATATGAGATAACCAAGGGACAGCAAAGGAGATGAGAGACAACATAGTACATTAAGGACAACAATCATTCATTATATGGCTTTTGTTTCACTATCTTGGAGGTCCTTTCAATTAGTTTCACATTATATGTCCTTATGTATCAAGGTTTTGCTCTATTGCAAATCTCTGCTAGTAGAGCCCAAGGTTTCTACTGATTCTGACGAATGAGGGAAACCATTGAGCCTAAGTTCCTTTGAGTCTGGCTTACTTCACTTAATATGATTTTTTCTAAGTCTTTCCATTTCCTAACAAATGGGGTGATGTCATTCTTTCTGACAGCCTGCTCAGCATTTTATATGGGCTAAAATAGTTAATTTTTTCCTACTCTCATTTAGCATGCACACAAGTTATAGCTAAATATTCTTATTCTACTAAGAGTTGAATCACCTGAGGTCATACAATGAAAATATGAGAGGTTCTAGCCACAACCCCAAGTCTTGTGATATAGCAATGTATATTGCTACATGAGGCCAATGACAAAGAGTTTCTGAAAATCTGTAACTTGTGTGGATGCTGACATCTGACTATTCACATTGATATACAAATTCAATCTTAGTCACTCAGGAGGCTGAGATCCAGAGGATCATAGTTTGAAGCCAGTCTAGGTAGAAAATTTCATGAGATTCCATTTCCAAAACTATCAGCAAATAATTTAGGCTAGGAATATGTCTCAGGGGCTAGAGCATTAGCTGAGCAGGTGAGCTGAGCAAGCAACACACACACACACACACACACACACACACACACACACATTTTCCATATTGAATGTTACCTAAAACTACAAGCCTATTTATTGTAAGCATGCAGTAAAGAATTTGGGCATATTGAAACATAAATTATTTTTCTTCTATGATATTTACTTGGAAATAAAATGAGCCAAAATGTGTCCCAAAAGTTTCACTCAAATTACAGGGAAAGGTTACTATTTATTATGATGATGATTATTATTATTGCCATATAGCAGTGAATTTAGTTATATATAAATTGATAATGGCAAAATTATTGACTGATCATAGAAGCATAGAACTAATAGCTTCAGCATAGTAACTAAAACATGCAGTTTCCAAGTGAGTTTTTATTGCAGATGTAAACTTTTATACCCAGTAAAGTTCTGACAACTTTATTATTAATATATGTAATTACCTTGTTGTAAACCAATAGAGGAGAGAGGCTATTAATATTATCAATGCATTTTAATGATCATTATTTGTCTTTTAAATATATTCTTCTTCCTTAACACATACACATGTATATATATTAAACTTTTTCAGAAAAATAATTTCTAAGTCTATAAGTTTGTAATTGCATTAGACATACATGTTAATGAATCCAACTATTGGTTTCCCTTCTGTAAATCAATATAGCCCACAAAAATATAAACATTGGGAAATGTGAACACACTTGTCTACTATTTCAGAAACTTCTGGAAGGGAAGATTAGAAACCAAAAGAACACCTTGTACTAATCATTTGCTACTTGTCTGAGTATCATCAGCGGTAGAAGTTAACTAAGTGTACCACAAATAAACCTCAGCATATTTATGACACATAATTTCTGTATGTGTTATACACAGAGTCATTTCAAATTTTATTGTTTAAAATTGGGAATTCTGCTCAAGTAACTATGTAGTACAAACTATAAGTTTAAGTCTCCCTTAAATTATTGTTCATGGTTTTCTTTAAAATCCAAATAGGCACAAGTTTTGTAAGCTGGAGATGACAAAAGATACTCTTTTAAAAACATAATATAAACTGGGTGTTGTGGCTCACACCTATAATCCTAGCTACTCTAGAGGTTGGGTTTTGAGGATCACAGTTCAAAGCCAGCCCAGGCACTAAAATCTGTGAGACCCTTATCTCCAATAATCACCAGAAAACCAGAAGTGGTGCTGTGGCTCCAAGGATAGGCCAGTAGCCTTGAGCTGAAGAGCTCAGGGACAGTTCCCAGGCCCAGACTTTAAGTCCCATGACCGACAAAAACAAACAAGCAAAAAACCTAATACAAGATTCCAGCAGGACAATCAAGCCTGGAATTAGCTGCTAGCCCCTAACATGCCAATAATGAACCTCTGTTGTGAATTAAAAAATAAAACATAAAACATCTGAACATCTCACTAGCAGGATGAATTCTTTCCTGTACATAAAAGTCACTAAGTGTCCACTGCGGGCCCCTGGCTCACTCCTGAAGTCCTTCCTACTCAGGAGAGTGAGATCTGAGAATCTGGATTCAAAGCCAGTTTGGATAGGAAAGGTTTGAAACTTTTATCCCCACTAAATTACCAAAAAGGCTCAAGTAGTATAGCACTAGACTCGAGCAAAGGAAACTCAGATACAGAGCCCAGGTCCTAAGTTCAAGCCCTACAACTGGCACACATTAAATAAAGCATAGTTTTGAGTCTCTGGAGATAGATCACAGGTAATTTCCACTGGGTAAAGATGGATTGTAGTTGGAAAAAAAGGGACAATTTCTAATGGCAATAATTCTCAAGATTACATTTCGAGAAGACAGTTCTTGAGTTTAAACCGGACAATTTAAACCTGTTTATTAGAGAAAACTTAGCGAGGAATGAGGAATGAAATAGGTAGGTTATTCTCTTGTTATAATAATAACAATAATAATAACAACAAAAACAAGAATAATTTTACTTGAACATTTGGGAAATGAGCTGTAACTGTTAAGCTTTGTGCTTAAAGGCATTCAAGTCCTGTATTTTACTTTCTGTGTAGTCTGGGACTTGGGTGAGAACTCTGACACATCTGTTTGACAAGGAAGGCTGTGGTAGAGCATATGGCTATGGCTATAGACAATATGATACAGCCTGGGGTGCTAGGATTTCTCCCCTTCTTCCAGAAGCTGCTTGTTGAGCACATTGGCTATGGTAAATCTGACACGAAGCATATATTTACTTGCTGTTTTTTTTGGGTGGGGGAGGATAGTTGTAAAGATGGACTCTAAAAATATGAGTGTAGAGGATTTTACTGTTATTCTGAAAATTATGGAGCTAATAAAACTTAATTTATTAAGCGTGATAAAGTGTATGGAAATGAGTTCCTAGATATTAGGAAAATAAATCTCAGAATGCATACATGGCCTAAACCCCAAGAAATGGGGAATTTGATGGAATTAATTTATTAATTTGCTCAGGCATTAAAGAAACATTGAATGAGCACCTACCACATGTAAAACTTCTATTTAGCCCTGTAGGCAGAATAAAGATAAATAAAACATGTCTTGCCTGGGGGCACTCACTGTCAGGGTCTAGCGAACAATAATAAAACCTAAGTACATGAAGAAAGGGATTTGCGTGATCAATGTGGTGGGAATTAAAGCCTGGTAGGCCGTCTATCCACAATGGTGAATTATTGATTTTTATGGTATCTTTATATGCCAGGATGAATGTTTTAAAAATGAGATAGAACCAAGGAAACAAACATGATATGTAGAGTATTCAGGACAATGAAAACAAATAGCTACTAGAAAGATGGAAATGGATATGTAAACTCCCCGCCCTCCAAATAAAGTATCTGCATAACTCAACTAGCTCATATTAGGAATAGACAAAAGAAAGTACAAAGACAGAAAATGTGGAGCTGAATATTGATTTCTTTTCTTTTTCAGGCAAAAAGAAAAGAGCAAATGTGTATATTTCAACGAATGTTAAACTTACTTGCTAAGGCTTTGAAAAATTAAATACCATCTCTCAGCATGAGATGATATCCATAAAAGTGCTTTAAACTCTTCAAAAGGAAATATGAGGCACTTAGTCTTTGCCGTTCTTTATCTCTTTATGTATTTTTATCATTTTGTGCTTACTGTCAAATCTCCATGACATTAAAAATGGGAAATGAAAGAAGATAAAAAGCTGAGATCACTGTTATTTTGTCACAGCATTAGTAGGGGTTTGATGGAAAAATTTGTATTTTGGCATCATCTTGCCTCTTGAAGTTCTTCCCATATCCCTGCAGGGTTGTCATATGCCCAGTTGTCCAGAAACTACAGATGTTTGCAATCATTGCTGTCAGGTGAAACAGCTCACTTATTCCCTGGGAATCTTATTCTGCAATATCACCATGACATTGCTTCAGCTTTGTTTATGGTTTATAAGACCTAGACATCAATTTCACTATTTAGCTAAAAATTTATAGTGGATTTTGGACTGACGAGGTTTACTTACCTAACCTGTTCTTCCATTCATCCATCCATCATCTATCCATCCATCATCCATCCATCATCCATCCAACCATCCATCCTCCATTCTTCACCCATCTATCTATCCATCTATCTATCTATCTATCATCCATCCATCCATCCATCCATTCATCCTTCCATACATTTGTCATCTATCATTTATCCTAGTCATTCCGGTTCTTAATGCAAAAGAAAGTCTGCCACCTACTGGATGAAGAACATACTAGACTCAAAATACACTATTATGAAATGTTGCCTGGAAGTAAGTCAAAATTCCAACCAGCCTCTTGGTTTTACTGATAAAGTTTACATACTTTTTCTTAGATATTTTTATTATCAACAAGAACTGAATTGGAGTTTGGCCTAATGGTAGAGCACCAGCCTAGCATGCACAAAGACCCAGGTTTGATTCTTTGGTACCATATACATAGAAAAAGCTGAAGTGGTGCTGTGGCTCAAGTGGTAGAGCCCTAGCCTTGAGAAAGCCGAAGGGCAGTGCTCAGGCTCTCAGTTCAAGGTCCAGGGGTGGCAAAAAAATGAACTGGATGAAAATTATTTCACATTTTTTGCTTAAATATCTAGAAATAAAGATTTATCCTTTCCGTTCTTTGATACATTTTCCAAAAATTCCATTTACCTGTTCCTCAGTGATATATAGTTAACTACTCTCTAACCTTACATATGTAAAAGTTGTATAACTTTGATGATATTTGAATCTTATTTTGTAATGTAAAATTTCAAGTTATTAAAATCTAACTACCCTTAAATCCTAGATTCTGGTGATTAAAGCATTCAAAGTTGAACAGGAAGAAAGTGTTCACCTGGTCCAAATATAATCAATAATATTCATCAGCCCAAAGGAATATTCTTTAAGAAATTATGTCTTGGGGCCGGGAGTTTGGCCTAGTGGTAGAACCCTTGCCTAGCATGCATGAAGACCAGGGTTCGATTCCTCGGTACCCCACATACATAGAAAGAAGCTGGAAGTGGTGCTGTGGCTCAAGTGGTAGAGTGCTAGCCTTGAGAAAGTCCAAGGACAGTGCTCAAGCCCTGAGCTCAAGCCCAGGACTGGCAAAAAAAAGAAATTATGTCTCTTACTTGCTATATCCTATTTTTCATATACTTATTGTAATTTGCTCCATTGCACACCTGCTATTTTAAAGAAACATCCCATAATTCTTCCCCTTTCCCATGCCATCTTATTGGTGACTATGGAGATCAATCCCTAAGCCACAACATTTTAACTCAGTTTTATTAACTGTATTTCAAGTGCTCAACAGCCACCTGTGCTAATGGTTACTATATTTGATGGCTGGACTTAGAACATTTTCATCATTACAGAAAATCCACCTGGACAATTGTTGGCAATAAACATATCTCAATACTCTCCCATGTTGACCTTTTATAACTCTTAATGATATACCATAGCATTATATTCATTTACAAGTATCAGTACAATCAAGGAAGTAACCAGAGAGTTATGAGATGAGGGTCATGAATTCACAACTATTGAGAAAATATAGAAGACCAAGCACATTCCAAACAGTTTCAAATCGCTGGTATTAGTGGAGAAGAGCCCTGATCCTAAACATTTTATTCTTTACTCAGGAAAATGTGTCCACCAGCCTTTATGCTAAAAGCTCTGGATAAACTAGGAATCCATGGAACATTCCTCAGTATAATAAAAGCTGTGTATGACAAACCTACAGCTTGCATTATATTTAATGGCAAAAAGCTAAAGCCATTTCCTCTAAAATCAGGAATGAGACAAGGATTCCCACTTTCTCCATTCTTCTTTAACATAGTAGTAGGAATTCTAGCCAGAGCAAGAAGGCAAGAAGCAAGCATAGGGGATCCAAATAGGGAAAGAGGAAATGAAATTTTCACTCTTTGCATATTTCACGATTCCGTATTTACAGAACCCTGTAGACTCCACTCCCAAGTTGCTTGAGTTGATTCAAAACTTTGGCAAAGTAGCAAGTTATCAAACTAACCCTCAAAAATCAACTGCTTTCCTGTATGCCAGCAATGAGAAGAGTGAAGCAGAAATCAGGAAAGCAACTCCTTTTGCAATAGCCTCAAAGAAAATAAAGTACTTAGGAATTAATTAAGAATGTAAGGGACCTTTATGATGGGAACTTTAAAAACCTTGAAAAACCTTTAAAAACCTGAGGAAGTCGAAAACCTTCCCATGCTCCTGGATTGCAAAAATTAACATTGTGAAAATGACCATCTTGCCAAGGGCTATGTACAAATTCAATGCATAAATATCCCAATGTCATTCTTTAAGGAAATAGAGGGAGGAATCCAAAAATTCACATGGAACAATAAAAGACCCCATATAGCAAAAACAATTTTTAGCAGAAAGAACAGTGCTGGAAGAATATCAATACCAAACTTTAGACTCTACTATAGAGCTATAGAAACCAAAAAAGCTTGGTACTGGCACAAAAACAGGCCTGAGGACCAATAGAATAGAAATGAAGACCCAGAAATCAACACTCAGACCTATGGCCACCCAGTCTTTGATAAGAGAGCCAAAGAAAGACAGCTTCTTCAACAAGTGGTACTGGCAGAATTGATTAAGCACTTGCAGAAAACTATGGGGGGATCTTTCTATGTCACCCTGCACCAGAATTAACTCCAAATGGATCAAAGACCATGAGGTAAAAGCAGATACCCAGAAAATTTTGCAAGAAAGAATAGGAGATACACTAAGTCTTCTTGGCACAGGTCGAAATTTTTCTTTCTTTTCTTTTTTTTTTGCCAGTCCTGGTGCATAAACTCAGGGTATGAACAATGTCCTTGGGCTTTCTCAAGGCTTGAGATCTACCACTTGAGCTACAGCACCACTTCTGGCTTTTTCCTTTGTATGTGGTACCAAGGTATCGAACCCGGGTCTTCATGCATGCTAGGCAAGCACTCTACCCCTGGGCCGAACTCCCTGCTCTGAAAATTTCTTAATAAAGAACTACAAAGCTTCTGTATAGCAAAGGACTTAGCTAGCAAGTTAGATAGAAAGCCCACAGAGTGGGTGAAGATCTTCACTAACCATGCAACAGGTATATCTAAAATATATCTGAAGCTAAAAAAAATTGAATCTCTCCTAAACAAATGTTCAAAGAAAAAAACCATCCCATTAAAAGGTGTACTAAAGATTTAAAGAGAGACTTCTCTGAAGAGGAAATAAGAATGGCCTATAGACACATGAAGAAATGCTCGACATCTCTGGCCATAAAAGAAATGCAAATCAAAACAACTCTAAGATTCCACCTCACTCCAGTTAGAATGATCATGATCAAGAAATCTAATAAGAATAGATGCTGGAGTGGATGTGGCCAGGAGGGATCACTGCTACACTATTGGTGAGAGTGTAAACTCGTTCAACCACTATTGAAAGCAGTATGGCGATTCCTCAAAAAACTAAACATAGAGCTCCCCTATGACCCAGCAATTCAACTACTTGACATCTACCCAATTGTCCAGTAAGAGGGACATACTAAATCCACTAGTACCATGATGTTCATTGCAGCACTATTTACCGTAGCAAAGATATGGTAAAGATGTCCCTCAGTTGATGAGTGGATCAACAAGATGTGGTATTTATACACAATGGAATTCTATGCTGCCATCAGAAAGAATGATATCACCCCATTTTTAAGGAAATGGAAAGACTTGGAACAAATCATATTAAGTGAAGTAAGACAGACCCAAAGGAACATAGGCTCAATGGTCTCCTTCATTTGTAATAATTAGTACATATCTAGGACTCTCCTAGCAGAGGATTACAGTAGTTCAAAACCTAGGTATATAAGGTCATGTAGGATGAGCTTAAATGAAAGGAGCTCTAGGATGTAGAAACAAGAACTTTATCTTGTGTGACTGTTGTTCTTAATGTACTGAGTTATTCTCTTCTCTTCTGTTGCCCTTATGGTTAATCTCATATTATTACTGTATCTGACTTTGCTACCTGGTATATTGTATATATGTTTATCTGATTATTTGAAATAGGAAAAGGGGATGGGGAAACAAGATAATTGGGAGGGGGCGGGGGAAGGAAATGGGGATAAAAACATGAGAAGGGGTATGTGTGTGAAGTAATGCACCTACTATGTGGCGAATGTAGCTGTAATCACTCCATACATTATCCTAACAATAAAAAATGTAGATATGCAAGTAAAACAAAAATTATGTGCTGATGCGCAATGTCAGAGATAAAATAAGTTAATGTTATAGTGGCTAGAGGGCTCTTCTTAAATAAATAGATTTATCTGCCATGGCTCTATGAATCATTGGTTGAATGAGAGGAGAGTGATAGAATTTGAAAACTGGAGGGAAGGTAAAGGTGAACAAATGGAATAAGGATAATGGATCAAGGCAGAAAATTGTGTGTTTACTGTCCATAGACAAAGGAGATCTTGATATTGGAGTCTAATGAAATGGTAAGAATAGAGGGAGGTGAGATCAGAGAAGTTGGGCTACTAGTTTAGCTGCCTTCGGATAATTTTAAAGGGAAGAGTAACACAATCTAATATATAGTAGGTGCTTTTGCTGTGGAAGAGAGACTGCGCATGCTCAGGATACATCGCAGTCGGTGCTGTTCTATCAATGCGTGTTCCATTTTTTTCCAGCACACAGAATTTCTACAGGACACCTCTTTTCAACAGAACTCAGAGTTTCATTCCTCCCTTAAATTAAGCACTTTAACTTGCATGTTGCCTTTTGGGCACCTGTTGCTTATGAGAAGGCATATTTTCACAACATTAGAGGTAAGGGAGCACTGAGTCCATCATACGGGATTTAAACAGAACGGAGAGTCATGTCAAGAATGAGAGCTTTCCCCCATGAACGGACCTGGGAAATGTTCATGCAAGGATTTGGAAAGAAATTTTGTTCTTGAAATTTTCTTGAATTTTAAAAGTCATGTTTTTATGGTGCTTGGCCCAAAAAGCATGTAGTAGTGACCACAAACTGGTGAGCTTTGTAAGTATGTTTAATTTTACTGAAATTTTTAAAGTTGGGCATGATGGTTGGTGATCCGTAATTCTAGCTCTCAAGAGAAGGAGGCTAGAGGATTATGCGTCAGAAGTCAGCCCTAGCTTCATCAGGAGATCATCTAAAAAAAGCCTTAAGACAAATCCTGAATAAAATGATTTATTATTCCTTCATCTATTCATGTATTAAGCATGCCAATATTAACAAAGGAGATGATTTACCTGAGTTTTGAAAATGTCATCCTGGTCCATTCTTTTGCATACTTTCAGATATGAGATGAGGAAGAGAATTCTGTTTTGTAGTTTCGAAGCCAGGTTAGTGAGCTTTGGGGCCTTGGCATGTGGAGACAGTAGAAAAGAAAGGAATGGTGAATGAAGGGGTAAAGGCAGATAGGCAGATTGAATTTACTACTAAAGTGGATATCAGATTGAACTGGGAAAGCCATATGTTCCAATTTGAATGGAGTTGGAAGAGCAAGAAAATAATGATTATGTTAATACCCTGCACATAATCAAAATGCACCCAACTGATCTTTCATCTTAGTTCACAAATAACATGAAAACTGAAGGCTGACACCTTTGAAGAACTATTCACTGCCCGAGTATGGCTTTTGGATCCACAACAGTGTAAGTATAAGAGGCGAATACAAGTTGAGAGCATCAGAGGATAAGATTTCCTCTCCTGTCAGCATTGTGCAAGGAGCCAATGAGTTTCATGGACTTCAGATATGTGATGCATTGCAATCACAGTGTTATTAACTTTAAAAGGATCTATGTACTTCTCTTGTCACCAATGCATGTACATACCATCAATGTCCCAGATTTTAGCTGTATGAGTCAACAATTCTTACATTATTGACTCATAAGCAAAGTGACCCCCCCTTCCATGTAAGAGATTTAGGTGTATTAATGTGCAATGACAAATAAAATTATGGATATTTAGGTAAAATAAATCTTGAATTGCATTTTTCTCTCCTCTGTTTTGTTCAATCAGGACATGAGTAAAATGAAAATAAAATTTGTGTTTATAGAGCAAATTCTTCAGTTTTGGCCAGTTCTCTAATCTTGGGTGGTGGTGGTGGTGATGGTGGTGGTGGGGAGTGTGTGTGTGTGTGTGTGTGTGTGTGTGTGTAACAAATGAAAGAGAAAGCATGAATTTCTGTACTTCTCCAAGTTTAGCTCAGAGAATCCTAGTGTGTGTTTCATGAACAATGAGATTGACACGAATTTATGGCAGTTCTATAGCATTGTTCCATGGATCCCCAAGAATTCAGAGTGTACCCCCAAAATATCAGGGTGCCTTAGTGATTTGTACCTGTATGCTTGAGTAAGTCAGATTAATTCTACACATTGGGACATTTTGAACTGATTTGACATTGATAATAGATGCTCTGGTTAAAAAAAGGGAAGGTATTATCAAATTCTGTATTTACAGAGCCTAATTGATGTATCAAAACCTGCAATACACATAATACAGAAAAGATAGTTAAGCTGTATCATAGACACACAAGAGGGATATAATGAACTGAACCTACAAAATATGAAGCAAGGGGCTGAGTTACAAATAAGAAACCTGGCTTTACCTAATCTCTCTTCCTTGTTAGAAGGTGAATCTAGCCTCTGGCATTGGGCTGCGCAAGCTTCATTGCTCAGTTACCAAGTGGCCTAGATTTAAGATCTCCCTCCACTGAAAGGTGTGTGAGCTTTCTCAAAGGGACCTTGGTGAATAGGCCAGGAAGCACTTTTGCCTTTATTCTTGGCGGTATCCATTATATCTAAACAACAACTGCCCTGTTTCCAAGTCACACTTGTCACTGAACATTTTTCTTCCAGTTAAATTCATGTGAATTTTCTGCCTAGCCTCCAAAACATTCTAATTTCTGTGGCATTATTAGAATCAGAGGAAAACAAGGGAAGATAAACTGAAACACAGAGCAAGATGAATAGGATAGTTTTCCAATTTTTACCGGACGGACTAATCTTGATAATTTAGTGCTATGAATTCTTCCTTGTCTACCTAATTGAATGGAGAAGTGAGAGAACAGTTTCCTATCCTTTTGTCCCTTGTGGATGTACAAACACTGACTAGATGTAATGATATAAACCTGCATTTAAGCCACTTCTATTTTTCTTTATGGACAAGATTGAGAATTATGTTCTTCCTGCATTTGTAATTAGATAGCTAAGGTGATGGCAAAAGCTCTGTGCAAAGTGAGGTCCATTAGAATAACTCAAGCTGCCAAGGGGCTATTGGGATTCAATTTTATCTGGGCAAAGCAAAGAAGCCTCACATAACATGCTTTGAGAAAATTCATTCTGTAAGGCAATGAATGCTGCAGCTGGACATTATTTTGGAAACAGCAAAACTACAGGGATAGGAAGATGAACAGAGAGAGGAATGGTGGGTGAATCCAGTCATATATTCAACATGTGAGCCCTGAACCAGGTAAGTTGAGAGGTTTTGTAGGGTTGTGACAGATGGTGGAGAGAGCAACCGAAATACGGACATTATTCAAGAGGCATTATGATCCTTATATTGACATATTAAAACCCCTTTTGACAACTACCTCAGGATAAAAAAAATAAATAAAATTTCTTTTAGAATAGTAATACGAGAAACTGGGCTTCAGTGCTTCATGCCTGTAATATGAACTACTCAGGAGGCTGAGATCTAAGGATCGAGGTTCAAAGCCAGCCCAGGAAGGCAAAGTTTTGAGACTCTTAGTTCCAGTTAATTCTCAAAAAATGCTGAAAGTAGAACAGTGGCTTAAATGATAGAGCACCAGCAAAAAGCTAAACAAAAGAGTGAGGTCCTGCATTCAAGCCCCAGTACCAGCTTACATTCACATTATCAGGATGAATGAGTACACAGAAATAATCTTTCTGAATGGAAATGTCACAGCGATTTCAATAGCTCAGATTTATGTCTCCTCTGTGTGTGTTCACATGTGTTTCTCTACTGCCTCTGCACAAACACTGCTTTGATGTTTCCCCAACAACTGTGCTGGGCTGCATGTTGAGAGCAACTTATTTGTTGGGTGTGTACACAATGGTGAGTACTTTTGCCTTTTTAACTTTGATCTCCCTGTAGGAAATCTGGAGGGAAGATAAAACTCACAGACCTCTGAGCTATCCCTTGGATCAGGCAGTGAAAACTACAAATCCTACAAGAATACGAACAGTTTGTGCCACTTTGGGCACAACCTTGGTCTAATTGCTTGACTTTGCCTTCATTTTTCAAAGTAAGATTGTGGCCTTTGATCTTCAAGAGTTAGTATCCTATCGGGATCCTATTTATCTAGATCACCTCATCAATAAGTGATCTAGATAAAGCCCTTAGACTTTCAATTGTTCAGCAAATCTCAGGTGCTTCAGTGTGGAAGCCCACAAGGGTCATATTGTCATTGGTGGGTTGGTTCTTGTCTGGATTTGCAACCCAGGAATGGATCTGAGATATAAGGAACAAGAGTGAATAACAGAGGGAATCACAATGCAACACAATTGATTCCAAAGAGAATCTGGGTTATGTAACTCAAATTATATTGCTACATGCTCATTCCTGGAATTTTTAATGGGATGCAAGTAATATCCACGAATTGTAAAGTAGCAAAGAGGAGCCAAAGGTAATTGTCTGGCACCACTGGGCAAGATTGCGTCTAAAGGGCAGGTTGGAAGTTTCTCTCCTCTTTCTCTCTTTGCAGGATGTAGGTGAAGTGAAGCATTAATTTGGCTGAAGTGGAGGAACAATGTTTGAATGGATATCTGGGCAGATCAGGATCAAGGCTGGCTTCACAGCCGTCTTAATTGTCTTGGTTGGTGGATTTGTTCTGTTTTCTTTGATTGTACCTGATTTAGCCTGCCTCAGTGTTGCTACAGCAATACTAATGCCCAAGATGATAAAACTTCTGTCACAAGGACTCAGAGTAAATAATCTGTACCTCAAATTGTCATTGACTCAAGAATGCTGGTTGTTAACACTCACGGATGAATGCCTGTCAGAGTTATTGGAATATAATAATATTAGACCCTATGGGGCCATTTTTACCCCTTCAAAAATTTTCAACCAAGAGAGACAAATAACAATCAAAGGACTGGTTTGGTGAATATAGAATCAGTGCAGATGAGATTCAGGGAAGATAGGGAAAATCAATGTGAGTAGAGTGGGTAGTGCACTTCTTCTGGGATTGAGACAATATCTCTCCAAAGTCTTGGAAATGAACTTTACAACTTGGGAGGGGAGGGGTAGTTTGAGAAAAAAGGATCAAGGGGGCAACAATGTTTGATAAGAAATATACTCATTGCCTTATGTAACTGTAACCCTCTGTACAACACCTTGATGATAAAATTGAATTAAAAAAAGAAAGTTGGAAACAATAAGTATTAAAATTGTAGATTAATGCTGATTTTTAAAGCACATCAGAAATCTACTTTACGTCTGGGGGGAGTGGTGGAGACTAGGACTGGTCACTATATGAAAATGGTGAAATGGACCAATGTCTACCCTAAGTGAAGGGGAAATATGTGGGTAATCATTTAGAGTTGCTTCCACGCTCTAGAAGCAGAACTTATTTGTTACATCTTAAAACTGGAGAATATCTTCCCAGGAAGCAAAAGGGTTGAAAAAACTATGATATGCCAGTGCCATGTTAAACTGGTCACTGCCTCTCCAGGAAACACACCTGGTTCCCGCTGATGTATGATGTCTTGAAAGAGGAAGAGAAAGTATGTTATTCCTTCCTGTCTTGTATTGGTCAACATGTGGCCCACAAGCTATGGAATCCTTTGTACATCTGGATCATTTTACATGGATTCTGAGAATATCTGGTGGGGAGATGGATCAGCAACTCTGTGGCCAAGGAAATTATCTTGCACTCATCAGCTGATTCTGAAGATGATATGATTGTACAGGCCATTGGCTTTATCTATCACCAGAAGAATAGCTCAAGCAAGTCTCTGAACACTGCAGCCATCCAAGAAAAAAGAAAGAAAAAAGACAAATGGCAAAGGCCTAGAAGGGAGGTGGATATATAAGCTATATTTCTTGTGACTTATCCTGTCAGCCCCCTAAATAATTTCACAATTTGCCTTATTAAAATGGGAACAAATCAAGAAATTTTCCCAAGCCCATATGCCAAACTAATTTCATCCATTTAGAGAAATTATAATCTAAGAAAAAAATCTTTCAATTCCTTCCCAACTGCATACCATTCTTATAAAAAATCATTTATATAAATGACTCTGCATGTTGTAAATGACCAAGATCATTATCATCTAATTGCAATCATTAGCATTATCTAATGGTATTTCTGAAAGAGACCACCTGCCTATTTCTAAACAGATGCACTGAGTGTTAGATTGATAAGCAGATCATTACATTAGGTTATATTTAGACAGGTTAAGAATTTAATTTGGAATCAAACAAAGGTAGTTTTCTATCAGTTTTGTGAAGAGGCAACACAGTCAGAATGAGAGATTCCTTTTTAGGCTGTTGGAACTATTTTTTATTTTTTATTGTAATGTATAGAGGGGTTACAGTTATATTTGCCAGGTAGTAGGTGCATTACTTTTCACACATTGATACCTCTTCTCATGTTTTTGTCCCCATTTCCCTCCCCTAATCTCTTCCAAGTCATCCTGATTTCCTCCCTTCTCTTTCCTATTTCAAATAAATAAATCTATATACAATATGCCAGTAACAAAGTCAGATACTGTAACAATATGAGATTAACCAAAGGGCAACAAAAGAAAAGAGAAATAACATAGGCAATTAAGAATAAGGAACACTCAAGATAAAGCTCTTGTTTCCATATCATAGAGACCCTTTCATTTAGTCTCATCCTATATGCCTTATGTATCTAGGTTTTATGCTATTGTAATCCTCTGCGATGTTCATTGCAGCACTATTTACTATAATGAAAATATGGAACCAACCCAGATGCCCCTGTGTTATTTATACACAATGGAATTCTATACTCCCATCAGAAAGAATGCCATCACCCCATTTGTAAGGAAATGGAAGGACTTGGATTTTTTATTCTTTACTTTTTCTTTACTTTATTTAGCTGAGATGAAATAAGAAAAATAGATTGGATAAATCATTATTTATCTTTATTCTACCCAAAAATATGATATAATGAGAAATGAAGAACAGCACATTAGCAAATACACCAAAAGGAAATTTTTATAATACAAAAGCCTTGGCTATCAGAATAGAGTATTCCTCTGAAGGAAATAAAGATCTTTTACACTGAAAAACAAAGAAGGGGAAAACTGCCGAACTGGATCATTGCTGGGAAGTAAACAAATGAAACTTTACTGGGCTAGCTTTAGTGACCTTGCTGCTGACTTGAGAAAAATTAATTTTCCTTTAAAATATTTGATTAAATGGTACAAATGAGGGCTAACTTAATCAAAGCCAGAGCATTCATTCTTCAGCACATACACTGTGCTTTGCTTGCCTGCCACATTGCGTTCTCAGGATGTAGCCTATCAAGTCCATAGTGGAAAACTGTATTTAATTGCCCAGTCATGCCGACTGGGAAATGTACTAAGCAACAGAGATCAGGTAACACAGTTAGGGACTCTAGTAGCCCTTTTCAGGCATGCTTAATGAATAGGAAATAGCTCCCTTTACAAATCACAGGACCTTTCTACAACAAAAGAGAAAAACGACCTGTTACATTATAGTAATTCTCATCTATAGCAATAGTTTCATTGTATTCTGCCATTTGACTTTTATAAAGAGTACAGCTAGGGCTGGGTGTTGATGGCTTACTCTTGTTAGTCCTAACTACTCAGGGGGCTGAGATCTAAAGACAGCAGTTTGAAGTCAGCCTTGATAGAAAAGTCCGTGGTGAGACTCTTATCGCCAATTAACCAGCAAAAGTCAGAAGTTGAGGGTTGGTTCAAATGGTAGAGTGCTAGCTTTGAATGAAAAAGCCAAGTGAGAGTGTGAGTCCCTGTGTCCCTGAGTTTAAGTACCAGTAAACACACACACACACACACACACACACACACACACACACACACACTGAGTACAGGCTGGAGTGGAAAATACCCTTTGTCATACATTTTAATGTGAGATGAGAGTCTGAAGACCTTGAACAAGTGGTAGCTATCTAAAATAAAAATTCTAACTATGTAGATAATATTAAACATAAAGGTGCATTAATGTAGTTTAAGATTAGTTTCATTAGGACTTTTTAAAAATGAAAGCCAATGTCAATGTAAATTATTGATTTATTCATAATGAATAATAAACTCTGTCTTGTTTATAATATGCAAAATAATCAAGAAGCATAGGTAGAAAAGTGTCATTTTAAAAACATATTTTAGATAGAGTGATGATTTTAGAAAATTGAGAGGAAATTTACTTATATCAACAATACAAATGGCAGTTGGGAATTAGCTGAGTTAGTGGTGCAATATTTATCTGGTGTGTTTGACCCACAACTCTGAAAAAAAAGAAATATATGTGTATTGGGGGGATGGAGAGAGAATGAGAGATTATTAAAAATAAACTTGAATATTAGAGAATCTTTAGACACTAATACAACAAATTATCACTATTTTCAAGGATAGCATCGTAGGTGTGATACAAAAAAAGGCATCTTGAGAATAGATTTATACTATATGACAAGTATTTGAGATATAAAATAATAAGATTAATTGGTCTACATAAAAGTTAGCAAAAAAGGCTTTTGGGAGCAAGACAGTCCTCTAGATTATTCTTTGGGCATTGTTACCTTCTCTACTCACGCCCTGACTACTGTCATTCCAATACCCCAAACTATGCCAGGCTTTAAATAATCTTTGAAGTTGTGTAATTTAATCTTTTCTATGAGCTGCAAATCTGCTGTATTTGCTCTGACCTGTCCAGAGAGCAATCTCTCTTCTGGAAAGCTAACATAAATTATGAGTTCAGGAGGAAGAGGGGGAAAGGGAAAGAATAAAAAAGGCAGATGAATCAAATTGATCAAGCTAAGGCACCTGAAATTAGTACCTCATAGCACACGCTAGAATGCTCAAAAGTGTGAGTTATTATTTATGATCGTATGAAATAAATTTATAGTTAAGAACTTCACTAACATCTCTTCTGAGAGGTCATTTCAAAGTCATTTAAATCTGGAAAAAAATGAATGGCTTTGTTTAATTAACCAGTTTTATAAATTCGGGAGCACAATGTTATTTTTTTAGTTGTTGAAAGTATTGACCCACAAATTTATAGTCTGGAGGTAGATCACCTACCTTATGCAATACTGAGAGGTTAGCCACAGCTGCTACCCACAGAATCACACACACTCATGTACACACTCACACACACACAATTATAACAAAATAGGTACATTTTTAGCTATCACAATAAGCATTTGCACCTACAAGCTTTTCTAAAAAAGTAAAAGATTTAGGATTTTTTTTTTGCATTTTATGTTTTGTATTTGGACCAAGTTAAAACTGACATGATGGGAATGGAAGAGCATTTGTTGGCTTAGAGAGGCATCTGGCAACTCTCATAATATTTATTTTTTAAATATATTTAAAATTTTTTTTGAAGGAAAATAAGTTACATGCCATTCTGATAGAATGAAACCGTTCTCCCAGGATAAACAGCATTCAATTCTGTGCTTAGAATCCAGTAAGAATGACAAATGAGTTATAATCTTTGCCAGTGCACTTTCTGTTCCCAATTCCTGTGTATGTCATGTAGATCTAAAGGTTTGTTTCAAGCAAGTCCCTCTTTTAAAAGGGCAACTTGAAAATGTTGTTTATTGTTCTGAGCAGATAGTTAAAGAAAGGCATGACTGAGCTTGTATTAATTTGATGAATAAACCATTCAATAGCTTTAAATTATTGCTATATAATATTAAGAAGGACCTTCTTGCCCAAACTTAATTGGGACAAGAAGAGTTGAGGAAGGGGGATGAAGCATGCTTAGCAGAAAGCCAGGATAAAGAGTTGGAGGAGAAAAAGAATACGTTGTTTTAACTTTGGGTTTATTCCCAGCAGAATCTACAATCGAACTAATCTCACTATGAAAAAATATGGCTAAATATCCTGCATTGGTGCAACAAACATGTTTGTTTTCCCACTTTTCCCTTCCCCTTCCCTCCTTCTCATTCATGAAAGATGGATACTTCTGAGAATATGTCCCTATGAAGGCCAGCCAGGTCCTGATCATTAAACCCTGTGCAGACTGAGGTGATGGGAAGGTTAAGTAGTAGAATGGGCGAAAATGAACTTGCCGGAGTAAGCCATGAAGCAGGCTACTGAGGGTTGTGAGGTCCCGTGTGGACGCTACTCACTGCCCCAGAGGTGTAGAGACCCAGAGAAGGTCACAGTCCTGGAGGCTGGATGACAATCATTCAATTTAGCCAGCACCCCAGGGTCAACCTGGTTTTACTAAGTAATATCTCAAACAGGGAGTTGTCTGACAAGGTGTGTGTAAGAGGATAAATTCCAGTCAAATGCATCCCAGGAACAAATTCTTTTTTTCTGTTCTGTTAAGAGCAGAAGAGCACAGACAATGTGCAACAGAACACAGCAAAATGCCTGCTGCTGAACAGTCATCAGGAGTGAGTGCCTGCCTCCCTCCCTCACTCACTCACTCCCTTCCTCCCTCCCTCCTCCCTCCCTCCCCAGTCTTGGGGCTTGAACTCTGCCTAGGCGCTATTTCAGAGCTTCCTTTGCTGAATGTTAGCACACTACCATTTGAGCCACAGCTCCACTTCTGTTTTTTTTTCCTGTGATTTATTGGAGATAAAACTTTCCTGCCCAAGTTAGCTTTGAACCATGATCATTAGATCTCAGTCTCCTGAGTAGTTAGGATTACAAGCTTGAGCTGCCAGTCTCTAGCTGTTGTTGTTGGTTTTTTAAAATTAAAATACAGATTTAATTCCTCGGTACCACATACGTAGAAAGAAGCTGGAAGTGGTGCTGTGGCTCAAGTGGTAGAGCTCTAGTCTTGAGAAAGTCCAAGGACAGTGCTCAGGCCCCCAGTTCAAGCCAGGACTGGCAAAAAAAATATGTGATGTTGAGTCCTCTTCAGTCAAGATGATAATTCAGTACCCCATTCCTATTGCAATATATGGATTTGAAGCAGGAGACAGTTGCGAATAAGCACAGGTAATTCAACTGTCAAAACTGTAGAAGAGAGAGGTAGGCAGTTTCAGGAATTGCTGGTCCGAGTGGTTACCTGTGAGGGGAAATTGGCACTATGCAACACAGTTCCTACTCATGTAAGATTCTATTTCTAGAAAGCTGAACTCAGACTGCATTGGCTAAAGCACAAAAGAACATATAATCCTCAAGCATTCACCAGAAGGCCTATTTGTGATTGCAAATGACTGGAAAGAACCCAAACATCCCCAGTGGCGTTCCAGTTGAATAAACAGTAGGTATCAGCTAGTAAAATTGGTGTGCAATTAGCTCTGAATTTATACTGAGAAAAGTAAAATGGAGGACACATGTGTTTTTCCACATCTATTTAAGAGACGATGCATTTAAATATTTGTATTTCTCATATTAAGAACATAAATCAACACTGTTGATTAGGGGGAGGAGATAGCAAGGAAATGAATCAAAATTAGACATCCTGCCAGAAGCCCATCAGCTCACACCTATCATCCTAGGTACTAAGGAAGCTGAGATCTGACAATATATAGAGCTATGAAGCCAGTCCACTCAGAGATAGTTTCTTAGATCCAGTTAACTAACAAAAAAAAGTCAGAAGTGGAGCTGTGGCTCAAGTGGTAGAATATCAGCCTTGAGAGTAATAGCTAAGGGCTAGTGCCTCGGCACAAAGTTCAAGCCCCAGTATCAACACACAATTAAGATCACATCTAAACAGGCAATTATTTATAATTCCAAGCTACTATTTTACATGATGTGAAAGGGGTGGAGCAACATATTTATCATAAGCTACAACAACAAATTCTAGGATAGAAGACATGCTAGAAGACAAATCATGTTTCAAGGAAAGACAGAACTGTTCATATTTGAGGTATGGAAATGATACTGTGCTGTGTTTATCTTACCTTTTGGAAATACACTGGAGTGCTTTGCTATTAAAGAATTGCTTCCAAGTTATCTGAGGTAGGCCCACGGTTGAAAAGCAATAAGGCCATCTGTTGGCAATGCTAGAAATGGTGATGAGCATATGGAGCTGTTTATATTATTCTCCTGATGCACAAACTTGAGGCTTTACATTTTGCAATGTTTATGAAACCCATTTGAACTAATGCTAATCCTTGGGTCTCTTACCTCTTGGGCAAAACCTTTATTTTCCATATTGTGTCTTTAGTTGATGAACCACAACAGCAAAACTTGGCTAGACACTTAACTTAAGGGATTTTCTGCATGAGGTGAGAAAATAAAACCTTTAAGATTCTAGGTATTTTTCCTTCCTCCAGTGATTTCTGTCCAATAATAAAACTAAGTACAAGTGAAAAATCTAGGCATAAAGACAAAATAAAAGTGGCAAAGGAAAGAAAAACAAAATTCAGAAAAGGAAACTGCTTCAGGACTGAGCTATTACTAGAGGTAGTATAGTATATTGGAAGACCATGTTGCTGAGATCATTAAACTAGGCTTCCCCTGCCTTTTTTCTCTAGCTCTACACTAATAGAGGGAATGACCTTAGCTAAGTTTTGGGATCTTGTGATCTCATTTTCCTTATCTTTTTGGTAGGCATGCTATGATGTTATTCTGAATCCAGTCTGGATCCTTCTAGTCCAATTCAGTGCAATTTAGCTCACTTCTGCTCTACGGCATCCCACCCCATTATACTTCATGCTTTCAGTGTCGCTTTATTCTCTCTTCTTCTACAAATTATTTGTTCAAATACAAGTGCTGTACATCGGTGAGGCTATGCCTTGAGATGGCATTTGTTGATACGATTGATGGTGACATTCACATTTTAGAAATGAAAACAAAATCTCATTTGCCATACAATCAGGCTGAGAGCTAATTTATTCGTTTTACATATTCTTTGGGTAGTTACATCAGGCATGAAGTAATCAATCAAGTGACCTTTCAGTTCCTTCTGTGAAAACAAAAATACAAGAATTCAAAAGAAATTCACATTGACAAAATACTTCTTTCATTTAGGGTGATTGAAAATTTCTAGTCATTTATCTTAGAGCTGATTTCTCAAGTCTATGATAAGTCTCAATCTCCTATGCTAACATTACAACTGCTTGTATAGACTCTTAAGGTATTTTTCTCCACCTTGTATATATGTAGAATATACATATTCTCAATTATATAGATATAATTAAGGGTCATACTTAATTATTTCATTTCCATGTGAAAAAATTTCCATTAAAGTAATGCTCCTGGTTGTTTGATTTCCTTGTGTCTTCTTATCACTGTAACAGGGAGAAAGAAGTTCCCCTTTGCCAGAAAGCAAAGTGACTACTTGCACGGCCTTCACTCCCACTCTGTTTGGTCAACCTGTCCACAACTTTGCTGCTTCCATCTCCCAAGAAGTGAATAAAATGCCCAGCTCTCTTTGGACTCTTTCTTTCATCAGCAATGTCTTACTAAGACCATTTGCCCACAGATGTAAAACTATGACATGGCTAGTAATCACTCCCATTTAATATTTGGTGAAGTTGATTTTACATTTTGCTCCTACAGATGAACAAAGTAGATTTCAGAGGCATGAACAGTTGGTATGGTTAGCAAAACATACCTGGGAGTCCTCAAGAGGCTCAGTTGACTGAAGCAGACTGAGAAGTAGCCAAAAGCCAGCAAGAATTAATTTTTGTTGAGTTGCAATATGATGTCCTTTTTAGGAAGGTACATTGAGGACCTCTTCATTCAAATGTAAATGATCAAATCCTATAATGACACATTTGCATAGAAAGGATGGCTTCTCTCTTGGACCCATTCCCCCTCTCTCCCCAGCCTCTGGAAAGGCTATCACTTACTTAGCCAGTAGCTAGTGTAAGGGAAACTTGCTTCTTGGGTATGGCTCATTCCTCCAACTAGAAGGAAGAGAAAGAGGAGATGAGCACAGGAGGTTCAGCTTCCCCACCTGCCTATCATAGCCATTACTTAGAGGAAGTTACTGACTGGAGCAAGTGAGAAATTCCAGGAGAACTTACAGGCTGATTGAATAGCCTCTACCAATGCAGAAGGGGTCATCAAGAGAGGGATTAGCATTGACCCCTCAATTATTGAAACAAATTTTTCTCTTACCCAATGAAAATGAGAATAATGCCATACTTAGCCCCAGAAGGAGGAGACACCTAGTATTGGGGAATTTTCAGTCTACTTCATGAGGCTGCTTCCTAAATACTTAAATGTGTCCTTTGGGTTGGCCTGGTGGCCCCAGGACAGGATAGAATCTGCCTTGAGAATACTGTGAAGCGCATAGGCACATTTCATTAACTATTTCCACTTTAATCTCAGTAGCTGGTCAAAGTTGGAAATTCATCCACTTCCATTTCCATTTCCAAATCACTCCCAGTTACATTTTCCAGCAGAATGTCAGAAATTTTTCAAGGAGATTTAATGGCAAGAGAAAAAAGAGAGAGAACGTATTATTTTTCATGTAGTAGGAAGATGCCAACACCATAGAAAATACTCCTACTTTTTAATATAAAGGCCTCTTATATTATGAGTGTCCCAAGACAACACGGAAGTTCAAAGATTAAATCTCCTTTCAAGTGAAAGTCAAATTATATTAAAGTCCAAATGAATTGTAAAGACTGATATCCAATTATTTCCCCTGTAGAATTTTAAATGCTTGAAGTTTATATTTTGTAAGTTGCAATTAAGACCCCAGACTATCCTCTTAGCTTTAGTATTCAGCTTATTCTTGGACAGATGCCTACATTGAGTTGTTCCTTGTTAGCAACTGTCTCCTCTTATGCATCTCACAGGAAGAGGTAATTCTTCCTTCAGACTTTCAAATTTCTGTTAGGTCTCCGAGTTGAAAGGACCCAAAGGATTAAGACAGAAGACAGGATTGAGCCTTGACTCCAAATCTACCAGTTTAGAAAACAATCCAAGCTAGGAGTAATCATCCCATGCAAAAGTACCAAAAGCCAGTATTATACCTTGATAGAAACTCAGTGCTCTAAGTGGGAAAAGAAGATACCTGTCATCTACACTCCATGAAACTACACTGAGATCAATCTGCCAATAAAGACTTATATTTAGGTATCATCAATTTGTGTACTTGTGGGTAGGGAATATCTACTCTTTTTTTTTAACCAGTCCTGGGCTTGGATTCAGGGCCTGAGCACTATCCTTGGGTTCTTTTTCTCAAGGTTAGAGCTCTACCACTTGAGCTTCAGCATCATTTCTGGCTTTTTTTCTATATATGTGGTCTTCATGCATGCTAGGCAAGCACTCTACCACTAGGCCAAACTCCAGCCCGGGAATATCCACTCTTACATCTTGCCTTTCTCTCTGATGACAAGTGTTTGGAATTTGTACTGCTGACCATTCAAATCATCAGGTCTTAGCCAAACTGTCTTACCTAGTAGTATATTAAAAAAATAAACTATGAGCTCCTAATGTCTCCAGCATTGACTGAGTGTGATTTTATTTGCATATTTTTCCTCTCTTCTTTTGCAACAACAATTGTTGTTGCTATACCCATTCATTTGAGTTGTATTTGGAATCCCAAAATTATGACAGTGCTTCTCATTTTAATTATAATTCACCCGTCTAGTCCCAAAGCTGGCTTGTTGGCATCCACCATCTTTTGCTATGGTTCAGGTGTGTATCTGATAAAATGAGAGCTCTCTTTAATTGGTTCAATAAATCTACTTACTGGATCATGGGCTGTATGCATGTAAAGTGACCCACAGTGCTGGCAAAACATGCCCAGTCACTAGATTTATCACAGGCTATTAAAGTGGTGGTAATATTAGGCAAAATCAGTTTGGTCAATGGCGAAGTATCTTCATCCCAGGATGTCCAGGATGTGCAGGTGTGAGCACAGCCTATAGAGAGGTCAAAGACAGTACCACATTTTCCTTCTCACAACCAGTGGAATTAAAACAGGAAACACAATCAATGAGCAACCAGGTATGTGAGAGTTGCTGGCACACAATTAAAGTAGAGTGCATATTTTTTCTTCCTTGTCTTTCCCTCCTGAAGAGATATGATCACCCCACATTTGAGACTGGAAACAAATGAGCAGAACTTCATTCCTTATGCAAGAAATGACCTTTATATAAATGCTTGATGACACATGATGGGGCATAGCAATTATAGTTCTTGCTGGAAACAAGCCATTTCCAAGCTTCTTTCTCCATTTCTTAACGGAGGAGAAAATGATGACAAATTTGTCAAAATGAGGGAAACAGTCTTTATTTCACCATGAATTGTGATGCTGGGAATTCTTTACCTTATTGTTTTAGAGATGTTATGTGTAAAAGAACATGCTAAAATTATTAGCACCAGGGAGCTGGAGGGCAAATAATGCTAATGGAATGAATAATATATAATTTACTAAGACTGTTCTTCAGGGATTTACATCTAATCACTTCTTTAGCTTCAACAACATAATATTTAGCAACCTTTTCCAAGTTTAGGAAGAGATATTACTTTTTTGTCTCAACAAGGATCCTTGATATGCTGCCTAAATTAGACAGCATATTAAAAATTAATGGCTGGCCAATTTCCTGTGATTATACTTTTATTAGGGAACAAACTGGCTAACTTGCATGATATTAGTAACTTTGACTGTACATACTTCTTTGTAATTTCAACTGACTCAATTTTTCAGCGACCTTTCCCCAAATGAATTTGTGTTGACAGGTAGGTGAGGTTATATTACATGCATATGGAAAGCATTGGATTGTGTAATTCAAGAAATGGCTGTGTTGTGGTATATGTGGGATACACTGCCCAGAAATCTCAGACCATAAAGGACTGATCCATGCTACACTGTGATGCAGTGACACGGGATTGAGTTCTGAACTCCAGTGAACAAAATGGCAGAAGCAGTCTGTAATGATGGCTAGTCACATTGGGACAGAAAGGATTGGCCCTGCAGCCCCAAGTGAGGATAACCTTTTTTTTTTTTTTTGCCAGTCCTGGGGTGTGAATTCAGGGCCTGAGTTCTGTCCTTGGGCTTTCTCAAGTCTAAAGCTCTACCACTTGAGTCATAGCCCCATTTCCAGCTTTTTCTATGTATGTGGTACCAAGGAATCAAACCTAGGTCTTCGTGCATGCTAGGTAAGCACTCTACCAGCCTCAAGCGAGGATAACTTTTACTCAAAGAACTGAAGGAATGAAAGATCTGACAACCAAGAACACTTAATCCAGCAAAGCTGTCCTTCCAAGATGAAGGAGAAAATGAAAACTTGTCCAGAAAAACAAAACCTAAGGGAATTTATCACTACTTGGCTGGTTTTACAGGACCTGTTCTTAAGTTGAAATGAAAGGCTGCTGATTTAACAAAAAAGCATGGAAGTAAAACTCAATGATATAAATAATAAATAATCACCCTCATGTCTCTAATATATGTCAAAAGATGGGTACAAGTGACTTTAACACAAAGACAAAATTCAACTCTACATTAATCTCAGAAAAAGTAGTACAAATGAGAACATTTGGAAATACATTTTATGAAGTTTATATTGCATTGATGATGAAATAAGACAAACTGCTAAAAGTATAAACTAGTTTTTCTCAAGACAAAAAACTAAACATCAAAAATTAAATATATGTACAGATATAAGTGTTGCAAATTAACACTCAGTATAAAATACATTGAACATGTTAATTAATTATAATGAATACAAAACAAATATATATCCTTTACCATTTATCAAGTAATTCAAGTTAATTCATCAATTATTTAATTCATTCCAGGGCTGTGACATAAGTTTGGCATTGGAGAAACCATATACATATGTTCATCATATTTATAGAGTAATGGAAAAACAAATACACATATATGTTATATATTATTTATTAACATGAACATATATTAATATGAATATATATATAAATTCATGTTAGCAAATAATCGATTTATCCAAATATAGGATTGAATTTGTACCTATTCATGATAAACTTCTAGACAAACCTAAAATAAAAGAATGTGCCTCGTTCAGTTACTTGAGGAATAATTCTTTATACATATATATTTCTTTGTATTATATATATAGTTAGGTTCAACTTATCTATATTGTTATTTAAACCTCAACAAAGACATTTTTAGAATTCTATACACTACTAAATCCAAAAGGTTACCTTTATTGCTCACAGCTAATAGAAATGTTCTCGATTGTATTCAGCAAACCCTATTTGAACACTTGCTAGACAACACTCGACAGATAATGCGTTATCTTTTGAAGTGAGTACTATTGCTATATTCATTTTCCAAATAAGAGAAATGGATGTCACTTAAAGGTAGGCTAGTAGGCACAGAACCACCTAGCCATAAAAATGGAGAAGTTAGTTATAAACTGGGTACACGGGCTCTAGAATGCATACTTTCAGAGTTGTTCTGTAAATCAACCATGAATAGTACTTTTCTGGGCATTTGTTGTCATACCATGTGTGACATAGCTATAAATCTTTCACTAGCATTGGTCAACTATAAGTCTAGGTACAGGGGAGATGGATTTAAACATATACTTCTATTTATCTAAATCATCCTACATACAAGTAAATATTCAAATACACCCATAGGTAGCAAGTGGTAGACAAATTTAAATTTCATTATCTGCTGAATTAAGAGAATAAGAGCTGAAAGTATCCTCTTCTCAGCCTACAATTGAGCGATCCCAAGCAAATCAAATGGGCAATGTCTTGCATAAAAGTGGAATCCTAAGAGCTGAAACATTAACTAATCAAGAAATTAAAATTTGCAGTTCTCTCGGCATCCTGTTTGTTCTCTTTGTTAGACTTAGAAATGAATCATATTCCCACAGGTAGAAAAACTAATATGGGGAAGACCAGCAACAGAGATTATCCCCGATGGCTGCTGTTTGTGAATATATTACCTTCCCTAGGTACAGTTTGAATGGAAGCACTTCAAGTCACATCAGCACCAAAATTAGTCTTCTTGATTAATGTCATATATTATAACAAGCATTTGTAAAGCAGTCAGCCTTTGCCACTATAAAACGGGGCATCTGTTAATATGTGTTTATATCTGCTCATCGATTAAACTTAATTATCTTTCCCTCTGGTTTTCAACTGAGGAAGATTTGCATGTCAGATGTATGGCTTCTTTGGAGATTAGTGCAAATTATGCATAAGGAGAAAAAGAGAGAAGGCAAATGAAGTTGGCATTTATTAAACCACTGTTTTGTGCTGGGTACTTTTGATATATTATCTAATTCAAATCATTGAGTAACTCCATGGCATTATTACTAGAACTCCTAGATCTGGAGTTATAAAACCTCCAAAGTTTGATAATAGTTTAAAAAACAGTTTGCAAAGAAATGGAAGGGCTAAGAAAAGAATTGTGTTAAGTGAAGCATCCAGGCCCAGAGAGACAAAGGTTCCATGTGGAACCTCTCATATGTGGAAGCTAGAATTCATTTATGTAAATATGAATACCTTGGGTGGTATGCAAGTGTACACAAATGTATTAAATGAAATACAGTAGATTCAAGGGAGAACTCAGTGTAATTCCTTAGAAAAGCTAAATGAAAGGTCAACAAAATAAACATCAGGAGAGGTAACTGGAAGAGCTGGGGTGAGGGTCAAGGAAGTGAGGAAGACAAAGGAAAAGGAAAAAAGGGTTGGGGGGGAGAAAGCAGTAAACAATGCAATGAACATCTTACAAAAATCAAGAAAAGTGGGGGAAGGGTGGATTGGGAGGGATAGGAAAGAATGATGAAAGGGGTCATGTTGATTAAGACATGTGTTCATGAACTGCTCTATTGAATGACAATGCCTTTGCACAACTACTTAAGATAATAAAAAAATTGGGCTGGGAGTTTGGCCTAGTGGTAGAGTGCTTGCCTGGCATGCACGAAGACCCAGGTTCGATTCCTCCGTACCACATACATAGAAAAAAGCTGGAAATGGTGCTCTAGCCTTGAGAAAGTCCAAGGACAGTGCTCAGGCCCTGAGCTCAAGGCCAGGACTGGGAAAAAAAGATAATAAAAATTATAAAGAAAATTGTTTATGGATATAAATTATTCAGAACTCTAAACATTCACAAGAGGACATTCTTAGGAGAAGATCACAAACTCAATAATAGTATAAAATGTTGTTTATCAAAATGAGCAACAATTCATGACTGAAACATAATTTCAAAATAACAAATTAATAGTTCCATTCAACCTCAAGTAGGTTGAAAACAATATGCAAATCACAATAATGTTAAATAAGAGTCTGAAATAGCATTGCATGACAAAAATGCTTAGGAAAGCTTTATTTGAAATTCATTAGTCTTTAACTCCATTACCTAAAGAAGTAATACAAAACCAAAATTATAGGTAGGTGGGGGAGGAACATGACAGAATCTATTGTACATGTCTTAATCTAACACTTAATATTAATGAACCCAGTTCTCCAACCAAAAGACGTAGAACAACATATTAGATCCAAAGGTAAAAGTCAACCTTCTGTTGTCTACAGGAGACACAACTAATTGACAGAAGCAAATATTTCTGTAAGATGATACATTGGAAAAATATTTTCCAAGAGAATGGACCATGTAAACAGGCTAAAGTAGTACCACTCATATCTGATAAAGCAGATTTCAAGACAAAATTAATCAGAAAAGATAAGAAATTCTCTTCATATTAACAAAAGGAACTCTCCCCTAAGAAGACATAAAAACTCAACATCTGTATGCTAAATGCTGGGTAAGCAACTTTATGAAACACACACTATTGGACTTAAAAACATACCATAGACCTCTAGTGCAATAATAGTTGGAGACTTTGACACTCCATTATCACTAAGAGATTGATCATCCAGGCAAAAATTCAACAAAGAAATAGAGATTAATTCTGATAATTAATCCTCAATAATCCTAACTATGTAGAATTTCCTCCCGTTAAGAATGAATACATAGTGTTGGGTGCTAGTGCTTCAGGCCTGTAATCCTAATTACTTAGGAGGTTGAGATCTGAGGATAGTGGTTTGAAGCCAAGCCCAGGCAGGAATCAGATCTGAGGAATCAGATCTGTCTATCCATCAATTTATGATATATATCTATCAACTACAGTAATATGTTGTGACATATCTATCATTTATCATTTGCTATCTATCTATCTATCTATCTATCTATCTATCTATCATCTATCATCTATCTATTTATCTAACATCTATCAATCTAGAATGAACAGAGGTGTGGAACTGTTTGGGGAGAATGAGCAGAATGAGGGGATGGAAAAAGAATAATGAAGGGTAAATAGTATCAAATGCCTTTGTATGAAAATGACAAAAAATACTTCACTAAAATATGTCCAGAACACAAGGACAGCAAAGAATCTTGCAAGCCTTCAAGGCTATGCATGGCTCTTCTGTAGGGCAGTGCCCATTCTGAGTCTGTATGGTATGTAAAATCTCACAATACATATTTATTAGGTGCTCTCTATAGTGGGTTAATTTAAGAAGTTTGATGCAGCAGTATGAAATAAATCATGTTAGTACATGCTTCTGCTCAAAAGTAAATCTAATTTAAAAATGAAGATTAATTTTTATCGTTTGAATCCCAATACAAAATATGTGAATTTTGGCTTATCGCTCCTCCCCAAGGTTAGTTATACTTTTCCATCTCGCTTCTGAAATCTGGTATGTTTACTTATTATTTTAGAGTTTTGTTTACAAGAGATTTAAAAAGAGCTTTCCCTGAGGCTTTTTTTGTTTTCTTTTTTATGCTGCAAGAGATATTTCAAAAGTATTAGCATTGTAGGCAATACGAGGCAACAATCAAGGTTTCCCACTGCATAACATATAGTAAGAAAAATTCACACCGATTGTGCCAAAGTAAGTTGAGGATTGCTTCTTTTTAAACTACATAACTTCAGTAATTATATTGGGCCCCTGATCATTTCCCTTGCCTTAGATATCTCTCTCCTTTTTTGTTTTTTGCCAGTTATAGGATTTGAACTCTGATTATGGTTGCTGTTCCCGAGCTCTTCAGCTCAAGGATAGCATTCTTCTATGTTGAGCCACAGCACCACTTCCTGCCTTAGATATCTCTTATGTGAATCAAACCAATGACGATTCCACTGTTTAATTTCTTCCCGTTCAAATGGTTGAATGGATTCAAAGAGAAAGGAATGCATGCAAACATTTT